>NW_008681159.1:0-2754 GCF_000695815.1 Acanthisitta chloris | reverse complement strand
ATTTAGCCCCTTTTTTGGGGGATTTATCCCTCCTGTTATGGGGGATTTATCCTCTTTTTTGGAGGGTTTTTTAGCCCCTTTTGGGGGGGATTTATCCTCTTTTTGGAGAGGTTTTTAGCCCCTTTTTTGGGGGGCTTATCCCTCTTTTTTTGGGGGGATTTAATATCTTTTTGAAGGGGTTTTTAGCCCCTTTTGGGGGGGTTTATCCCTCCTTTTTGGGGGGATTTAATATCTTTTTGGAGGGGTTTTTAGCCCCTTTTTTGGGGGGTTCATCCCTCCTTTTATTTATGGGGGATTTGTCCCCTTTTTGGAGGTGTTTTTAGCCCCTTTTTGGGGGGATTTATCCTCTTTTTGGAGAGGTTCTTAGCCCCTTTTGGGGGGGTTTATCTCTCCTTTTTAGAGCGATTTATCCCCCTTTTTGGAGAATTTTTAGCTCCCTTTTTTTTTTTTTTTGAGGATTTAACCCCTTTTTATGAAGTTAAGCCCATTTTGGGATGGTCCTTAATGAGCTCTGGAATTCCCCTGTTCCTCTTTAGCATTCCCAAGGAAAGAGGGGCAGGAATTTTGGGGATTCCTTGGGGGAGGATTTAGGGGGTGACCTCCTCAGAGCTTAAAAAGGTGGAAAATTGCATTTTCTCCCCCAAAATTCCTGTTGGTTTTTTCCCCCCTTCTCTTTTTTCCATTTGGAGCCTTTTCCTTTATTACCATTTTTTTCCTCCCAAAAAGGTGGAAAATTGCATTTTCTCCCGCAAAATTCCTGTGGGTTTTTTTTCACCTTCTCTTTCTTCTATCTGGAGCCTTTTCCTTTATTCCCATTTTTTTTTGTTCCGTAGTCAAATCCAAATAGGCTGAGACAAACGGGAAAGAGAAGGTAAATCCAGGGAAGTTTGGGATTTACCTATGGGGAAAAGGTAATTCCAGGGAACTTTGGGATTTTTCCATGGGGAAAAAAAGGGCAAATCCAGGGAAGTTTGAGGTGTATCTGTGGGAATAACAATGGAAATCTAGGGAGGTTTGAGGTGGATTTGTGGGAATAAGAGAATTCCAGGGAAGTTTGGGGTTTATTCCTGGAGGAAAAGGTAATTCCAGGGAAGTTTGAGGTTTATCTCTGTGGAAAAAGGTAAATCCAGGGAAGTTTGAGGTGTATCCATGGGAAAAAAAGGCAAATCCAGAGAGGTTTGGGGTGTAGCGATGGTAAATCCAGGGAAGTTAGGGAGGAAAAGCTGAATCCAGGGAGGTTTGGGGTTGTGTCCGTGGGGATAAGGTAAATCCAGGGAATTTTGGGCTTGTATCCCTGGGAATTGCGGTGCTTGGGCAGAGGTTTGCAGAGGGGATTTGGTATCCAGGTGGGATCGGGGTGGGAGAAAAAAAAGGAAGTTTTTGGAGGACTGAAATGCCATTTTTCCTGCCTTTTCCCCCTCTCCTTTCTCCTTCCCACACGTAATTCCCGAGCTCTGCTCCGTGTAAATTCCACGTGAACTCCGTGTGAGCCCATCCAAGTGTGTCCAAACCAAGCAGAATTCCCTCCCTTCCCCTCCCCAGGAAAAAAAAAGAAAAAAAAAAAAGTCACAAAAGCACAACAATTCCCAAATGCCAGAATTCCCTCCCGCTCCGGCTGGGCCCGGAGCAGAACGTTCCGGAGGTGGTTGGAATGGCTGGAAAAGTGTGTGACAAGCACCAGAGTTGTCCCCACACAGCCCCAGATCCCGTGGGATGTTCCTCACCCTCTCACACGATCCCACCGGGAATGGTGACACCCTCGGGAGCTTTCCTGCCCCTTTTGCCAGCCCAAGCCTGGGAATTCCCAGGGCTTTTCCAGGGGATCCCGTGGGGGGAAGCGCAGCTCGGGCCCTTCCCGCCCTCATTCCCGAAAATTCCAAGGGAAAGTGTTGGAAACACCAATTAGAGCACCTCGTTAGGGAGTGAATTGCTTCCCAAGGGGTTTTCCCACAAAATTCCCCCCTGGAGTGACTTTGCTCCCTTTTTCCTGCTGTTTTTTCCCTGTTTCCACTTGCTCCTTCCAGGCTCTCGTTCTGCTCCCCAAATTCCCCAGACTGGGATGTTTTCCCTCTGTTTTCCCTCTGCTCTCAGAATTCCCTGCTGAAACTCGGGAATGGATTGGTGTGTCCCAAACCTTTGGAGTTTGGAGGGAACAGGACTCAGGAGTGTTGATTCCAGCCTGAAATTCCGAGGGAAATGGTTCCTTTTGTCGCTTGATTCCGTTAGTTTTTCCCAATTTTTGGCCTCTTGCTTTGTGTTTTCCTTTTGGATCCGTTTTTCCTCTGGAGTTGCCTCAGGAAGGGCAGGAAAAGAGGGGAAAAAAGGGAACCACAAAAAAAAAAGAGGGAAGGAAATTAGGAAAGGCCAAAAAAATCTGGAAAAAGAGGGGGGAATGAGGTTGTCGGGGAAGTTTTGGAACCACAAAAAAAAAAGAGGGAAGGAAATCAGGAAAGGCCAAAAAAATCCGGAAAAAGAGGAGGGAATGAGGTTGTTGGGGAAGTTTTGGGTCATTTTCTCCCTGTTTGAAGGCTGGAAAAGTTGGAAATGGAGTGTGAAGATTTGATTTCCAGGATTGTCCTGGTGGTTTTTAAGGAATTCTTCAGCAATTCCCTTAAGTTCATACCGGGGGAAATACTGGGAATTCCTCTCCTTGCCTGGGCCTTTTCCATCCCCAAAATTCCTGGATCCTCAGGATGCCGGAGCCGCTCTGGGTTGTTCCCACCAGGGATTCCCTTTCTCCAGGGATTTCTGTGT
>NW_008681158.1:875-4902 GCF_000695815.1 Acanthisitta chloris | reverse complement strand
TTGCATTGTATTTATTTTTAACGTAAAGCTGATGTCTGCGGCGGAGGGATGAGGGACAGGGAACACAGCCCGTGTGCCCATCTCTACTCTGTGTTTCACTTTAAAAGGTTTGGATCCTTCTGGTCATCTGATTCAGGTCAAGCAGGACTTTCCGTTGGCAACAGCCGGTGGATCCTACCGGAGCATCTCCCTGCAGCCCCTCGGGAGGGAGGCGTGAGGCTCCTTCAATCCCTGGAAGACTGAGAGGTAAAATATTCCCATCTTGCTTTCTCCTTCTCTTTGCTTTCCCTGCAGGGTTAATGAAATCCTGGAGATTTGCAGAGGTTCGTTAAGGTGGATGGCGTTGGCTCCCAGGCCATGCCTCTCGGTTTGCCACTGGCAGCTGAGGAGCCCCACACACGGTTAATGCCCACCCCAGCCCACAGCCCCTGAGATCCCAAACAGCCTGGAGAGCCCACTGAGGCCCTAAACAGCCCAGAGAGCACACTGAGACCCCATACAGTCTAGAGAAATCCCTGAGACCCTAAAAAGCCAGGATGCTCTGACCTGGATAGTGATGCTGCCGCCCTGAGGCATGCAGGCAGGAAGGGGGGTTGACAGAGGGAGGTGGGGGGCAGATAGGCTTTGCTTCCACCCCATACTGCAGCTCTCATCCCTTCTCTCTGCCCATGCCCTGCCTTCAGGCTGTGTCCATTCCCAGCAGTGTCCCATCCATGGACCACCTCCTGGCATGAGCGCTGACATGGAGCAGCTCCCAGCAGGGGCCCAGGTGGCCAGTGTGCCCCTCTGGACTATATCCAGCTGGGCTGCCTCCGAGATGCCCCCCAACAGCAGCATGGCAGCGGGGGAGGCTGGAAGGCAGCAGGGCCCAGCAGAGTGGGGTGGCAAAGCAGGTGAGATTGCGGGCATGGTGGTGATCCAGTGCATCTATGCCCTGGTGTGCCTGCTGGGGCTGCTGGGCAACTCCCTGGTCATCTTCGTCATCCTGCGCTATGCCAAGATGAAGACAGCCACCAACATCTACCTGCTCAACTTAGCCATCGCTGATGAACTCTTCATGCTCAGCATCCCCTTTGTGGCCACCTCAGCCGCGCTGCACCACTGGCCCTTTGGCCGGGCGCTGTGCCGCACCGTCTTGGGTGTTGATGGACTCAACATGTTCACCAGCGTCTTCTGCTTGACCGTCCTCAGCCTGGACCGCTACATAGCTGTGGTGCACCCACTGCGGGCAGCCACCTACCGCCGGCCTCAGGTAGCCAAGATGGTCAATGGCGGCGTGTGGCTCCTCTCCTTGCTGGTGGCTTCGCCCATCCCCATCTTTGCCGGGACGGCCACCACCCGCGACGGCCAAGCAGTGGCCTGCAACCTGCTGTGGCCAAGTCCAGCGTGGTCAGCTGCTTTTGTGGTCTACACCACCTTGTTGGGCTTCTTGCTGCCAGTGTTGGCCATGGGGCTGTGCTACCTGCTAATAGTGGGGAAGATGCGGGCGGTGGCACAGCGCGTGGGCTGGCAACAGCGCCGGCGCTCCGAGGGCAAGCTGACACGCCTGGTGCTCATGGTGGTGGCCATGTTTGTGGTCTGCTGGATGCCCTTCTATGTGGTGCAGCTGGTCAACCTCCTGCTGCCCGGACGCCTGGATGCCACTGTCAACAATGCCTCCCTCATCCTCAGCTACTCCAACAGCTGTGCCAACCCCATCCTTTATGGCTTCCTCTCAGAAAATTTCCGGCACTCCTTCCACGGTGTGCTGCGCCGCTGCCTCGACACCAGCCTGTGCTGCTGCCACAACAGGGACAGGGACACCGAGGAGGATGATGATGAGGAAGAGCCCCTCGACTACTGTGCTGCTCCCCGGGGGGATGACAAGGGGAAGGGCTGCGTGTGCCCACCCCTTCCCTGCCAGCAGGACCCTGTGCACCCCGAGCCCTGCTGCAAACCCGGCCCTCTCCTCACAAAGACCACCACCTTCTAGGGTGTCCCTACACCATGCCAGACCCTGGGCATGAAGAAAGGGGACTCTGGATGGAGAGGGGATGGATTGCTGTGCCCCACACTGCTGGTCCCTGCTTGTGCTGTGCAGTTCACCAAAATAAAAAGCCATAAAACTGGCCTGGGATACAGTGAATTCCAGGAACTGAGTCGTTATTGCTGTTACCTTCAGCACTCCACTGGGATTGGGGACAGGGAGGATCCAAAAATGCCACAGGGCTCATGCACCTCTAGAATAATAAGTAACAATTCCCAAGTCTTCCCAACCATGCCCTGAGAAACAGGGAAAAGCCCCACAGCCTGTCAGTGCTGCTACATCCATAGCAGAGTGAGATCCCACCACCAAAATTCGTTAGATTTTAGCATGCACAGGACCCAGATTGTATTTTCCACAAGAAAACCCAGAAGAACCAAATCCTTGGTAAACTTGAAACCCTCAGGAACTTGGGTTTAGGAACAGCATGGGGGTGACACCAGTTTGGCCAACACTGAGGTGGCATTAAATGAGCCATTTTCAGCTTGTTTGGGGTTTAACTTTGTCCTTTTAATGTTATCCTTGTTCTCCATTATTTATGGCTCATTCCTTCTATTTTAATCACACCAGGGAACTAACTAGTTGTACATGTTTTCAGGCTCTTGCTGCCCTGAATGCTCCTGGGTTTTTTGGTGACTTCTGAGCTCACTGAGGAAAACCACTCATTTTTTGGGAAGAGGAGAGAGAGTATTTCGTTAGCAGCTTTCTATAAATCAGACTGTAGAAGCTTTATTGGTCTCCACACAGAATCACTGCATGACTGTACATCACATAGGGTATAATTCCAATAAATAAATAAGTATTTACAATCGTGCCGGGGTAGAAAACAGAGCTGAACCTTTTAGGGAAGCTACAGTTCATACAATGTTTACATTGTGATTTTCCTTGGAAGTTGCAACATAGGTTTAGCAGTTCTTGGGACACACTGTGTGATAGCCAATTTGTAGTATCTGAGGGGGGAGGGGAACATATAGAACCCCCCCAGCTCTGCTCCCAGGCTTGCAAAACTTCCTGTGGGAATGCAAACCACAGCTCCAAGATGATATTTCACCAGCGTTAAGCTATCAGCACCCACTCCAACATTTCCCCTGTGCCTGCACCAACAGCTGTCAGCTTCACCCCACCACAGCTGCCAGAGCAAGACCCCCCACCTGGCAGCAGTGCTGTCCCTTGGCTCCTCATGGTATGATGGAGCTGGAAAAACACAGCCATTTCCAGATTCCCCCTCAGACAGCGGCTGGAAAGTAAGCAGCAGGCTGGATCCTGCCCTGTGGGAATGTTTTGCTGTGAGCTGCAATGTGAGTTAGACTCAGGTCTGGACAAGGGGAAACAGGAAAAATCCCTGTGGGCAGGAGGGGTCGTAAGTGGGTTTGTAAAAAAGCCCCAGATCACACAGCTTAATGCAACAATGGTGGAAAATCAGGGAAGGAATTGGGTGGGGAACCAGGCTCTGCGGCACCACAAACCTTTCCTACCACGGAAAGAACCACCCCAGAAGTCTCAGTGTCCTTATTTAACCTCCACACCCCCAGAAAAGCCCCAAAATAATGAGAGGGGAAAGGAATGAAGCATTTTAGCCACCCCTTGGGTGACACTCAGCTGTCACCAGTGATTTAAGGTGAAAAGTGGTCTGCTGCCGGGGCAAGACAAGAGCTGGGGGGGAACATCGTGCAGGAGAGGGGGCAGAGGAGTGAGGCAAAGTGCTAATCATATCTTTGCTCCTTCTTCTCTCCTGCATCAGTTTAAAACAAACTGACCCAACCTCAGACAAAGGCAGGAGCCACCCAACCCCGGCAAACCGTCCTTTCCAGCACGGCACACACTTCCCGGCCCGGGGGATAGGGGGATTAGGGGACAGGCAACCTTCCACAGTCCCCAGCAACTCGGCCAGACAGTGCTCGCATCCCGCAGTCCGCATGGATTTAGAGTTAGTTCCAGATGAAGCCACCCCTCCTGGGTTTTTCCTTGGAGCTTCCCCGACCACTGGCTCGGGAAAAGAAACGC
>NW_008681158.1:0-771 GCF_000695815.1 Acanthisitta chloris | reverse complement strand
AGCAGGGAGTATTTATGGAAGCGGGGTGATCACAGTTTTCCCCAAATTATCATTAAAAAATCGCAGCAGAGGCGGGAGTGGAAGTAAATGTTACCCAGTTCCATCCACTTCCCTCTCCATCCTCCCCAGTGTCCCTACAGTTTCTGTCCGGAGGTGGCACACCCCGAGGCAACTGGCTGGAGTCCAAGCTCCTTCTCATGGGGACCACTACCCTTGTAATCCATGCTGGAGTGGGGTCTGCAGTGCTTCTTTGCCAGGTGGTACCCCAAAGCCAGCAGGGCCAGTGCCACCAAGAGGGCACCTACGGTGATGCCCACCAGAACACCAGGGTGGAGGTGCTCTGCCTTCGGCGGGGGCCGACTGGGGACAGGCGTCTGGGGGACAGGCGACTGTGATCCAGGCCCAGAATTTCCAGAGTACACTTCCTCCCCATCCTCATCTGGGCTGCAGTGGTGTTTGTCACGGAGCTGGTAGCCGGCATGGCAGTGGCACTCATAGCTGCCAGGTAGGTTGGTGCAGTTGTGTTCACAGTGGTCCATTTCACACTCGTCGATGTCCACACACATCTTCCTCAAGACGATGTCATCATCCAGCAGGAAGCCATCGGGGCACTCGCAGCCGTACGGGTCACACTTGGCCTCGCACTGGCTCTGGTTACAGTGCAGGAGGCAGTGGGTGGGCTGCTGTGGGTTCACGGTGTAGCCAGAGTAGCAGCCACAGCGGTACCCCCCAGGCACATCCTCACACTGTTGCTCACAGGGTGCCTCGTTG
>NW_008681157.1:7231-11930 GCF_000695815.1 Acanthisitta chloris | reverse complement strand
TTCCAACTCCTAAAAGTCTATGATTCCCGTAACTGCTGCCCCTCAACTCAAGGCTGAGGAGGTGTTGGAGGGGCATCAGAGGGTTCCCCCCACACACCTCCACATTCTTGGTGATCATCCTGCCTGGAATGCTTAACCCAATCACACTTGCATGGAAGCTGGTGTGGATAGAGGTTCAGCACTCCCCTGATCCCTCCTCTGCTCCCTTCCAGCTGCGGCGGATGCAGGAGATGCTGCAGAAGATCCAGAAGCAGATGAAGGACTCACACTAGCCCCTTCTTCATCCTCCTTCTCCTCCTCCTCCTCCTTTTGCCCCTCCCAGATCAGAAATGTTTACATCACGCTCCATCCCTCCCAGCCCTGCTGCCAGACTGGTACCAACACTGCACCTGCCACCTTAAGCTGCTGTGGTATTGCCTTATCCAAGCGCCCAGCGCTCACCCCGAGGGCACAGCAAGGGCACAAAGAGGCCACCCAGCTTGGGGGGTCCCCTGCCCTGGTGTGTCCTCCCTTTCCCTCCTGGGGACAGCTTTGTCCCCCCAAGCTTTGGCCTTCCCTGTTTTGCCCCAACTTTGGGGAGGGTCCCCAGCCAACCTGCTCCCCATGGTGTGTCCCTGTGTCTCCTTGGGCTGTGTCATCTCGGGCTGTGTCCCTTGTCCCTGTGTCACCTCGGGCTGTGTCCCTTGTCCTTGTGTCTTCTCAGGCTGTGTCCCTTGTCCCTGTGTCACCTCAAGCTGTATTACCTTGGGCTGTGTCACTTGTCCCTGTGTCACCTTGGGCTCTGTCCCTTGTCCCCAGGTCACCTCAGGCTGCTTACAGCCCTCACATTCAGCTTGGCCCTGGTTAAGGGAAAAGGAAAGGGGGATGCTAGTCCCAGCACCCCCAGACCTGCAGCTGCTTTGCTCTTGGGGACAGGGTTATCCCCACCCCTCCTGTCCAGCTCTGTATCCTCACCCTGTCCCCACTGAGTGTTACCTCTTAAGCAGTGGCACAGGGAGCACTGGGGACTCTTGGTCCCCAAGGGGAGTCCCTTGAACCCCAAAGCAGAGGTCATGTCCCCAACTTATCCCCCCCCCCCCCCCCACCACCACCTTAATGTTGGCCCTGTGAAGCAATAATGCCTGTCCTGTGCCTGTGGCACATCTGCCCCCACAGCAACAGCACCAACCCTTGCTGCCACTTCAGCCCCTGGTGTCACCTGCTTGTCTGTGGTGTCCCTGTGTGTCCCCAGGGTGTTGCTGGCCCTGCTTCTTCCTGGCAGAGCATCCCTGTGTGTTCTCCAAGGATTGCTTCCCGGTGAAACACTGCTGTGTGTCCTCATGTTCCTCCTGATGTCCCCACATTCCTCCTGATGTCCTCACATTCCCCCACAATGTCTCCACATTCCCTTCTGATGTCTCCATGTTCCCCCTTGATGTCCCCAGTTTCCTCCTGATGTCCCCACATTCCTCCTGATGTCCTCACATTCCCCCACAATGTCTCCACATTCCCTTCTGATGTCTCCATGTTCCCCCTTGATGTCCCCAGTTTCCTCCTGATGTCCCCACATTCCTCCTGATGTCCTCACATTCCCCCACAATGTCTCCACATTCCCTTCTGATGTCTCCATGTTCCCCCATGATGTCCCCATGGGTGTTGCTGCCCTACAGAGCACTGCAGCATGTCTCCCCTAGGCTGTCCCCATGTTCCCCCCGATGTTTTCATGTCCCCCCAGGCTTTTCCTATCCGTGTTGCTCTCCCACAGAGTCACATCTTTGTGTTCCCCCAGGCTGTCCCCATCCAACTTGCTGCCCCGCAGAGCACTGTGTTGTGTTCCTGTGTCCCCCCTCAGGATGACCCCAACTGGTGTTGCTTCCTGGCAAAGCATCACTCACTGCATGTCCCCAGGATGGAGGACATGCATTTCCCTGCATCCCTGAGGAGATGGATCCAACCCTCCCCAGCTCCAAGGCGAAATGGAAGGGTGAAGATGCAGCAGAACTGGGAGCAGTGGGATCACTGGGAGCTCACTGCCATGGGGACATGTCCTATCCCTATCAGGGCCACCCACATTGTGGGTGGGTTTGCTCCTGGGCTCAGGGTTTGGCTGATGGAAGCTGCATCCAGCCAAGGGTCAGGGTGGGTGTTGGGGCAGCATTTGCCATGTCCCCCCAGTGTCCCCATGCCAGACAGAGGGTCCCTTAGCCCCCCTGGGCAGGGCCCCCCCACCCTGGGCAGGGCCCTGCAGGGTCTATTAGTGCTTTCCTGTTTTTTAATCTTGCTATTTTCTTACAGAAGCCTTTCCCTGGCATGACAGTCCTAGAGGCATTTATTAATGGATAAGCAGAGTTCTAGTTTATAAATTCTTATAGAGCTAGTGGAAATATTTTTATCCCTCCACAATTGTTCTCAATAAATACAGCTGACCTGGCTTGTCTGCAACCCCCTGGGGCTTCTATGTAGGTGGGGGGGACACCCTGTCACCATGGGAAGGTAAGGGTGGAGGCTGGAAGGGCCAGGTGGCTTCTTGCTCCCAGTTCCTATTGCCCTGGCAAAGGGGCACAGTGAGTACTGGGGGTTTGTGCTGTGGGACAGAGCTCTGGGGGTGAGGGAGGGCACGGGGAGGTGATCCCAGCTCTGGGGAGAAGGTGGGATGTGAGGAAAGGCACAGGGAGGGGGTCCCAGCTCTGGGATGAGGAGGAGTATGAGGAAGGACACAAGGAGGGGTTTCCAGGTCTGGGAAGGAGGATCACAAGGAGGAACACAAGGAGAGGGTCCCAGCTTCAGCAATGAGGAGGGACATGAGGAAGGACACAAGGAGAGGGTCTCATCTCTGGGGAGGGGGGAACAAGAAGGAGTGCAAGGAGGGGTACAGAGAGGGGCTTTCAGCTTGGGGGATGAGGAGGGACACAAGGAGGGGTACAAGGAGAGGGTCTGAGCTCTGGAATGTGGGGAGGAACAAGGAGTGGCACAAGGAGAAGGTGCCAACTCTGAGGATGGGGGGGCATGACAATAGGCACAAGGAGAGGGTCCCAGCTCTGGAATGGAGCAGGGGGATAGGATGGGGGGGCATGACAATAGGCACAAGGAGAGGGTCCCAGCTCTGGAATGGAGGGGGGGGACGGACACACAAGGAGTCCTCAGTCGCACCTTGCTTCATCCTTCATTTTACAAGGATGCTGCTCCCCACCTGTGAGCAGTGATGCCAACACCTGCTGTGCCTCAGGCCAGAACACCAGCCCAAGCATTAACCCTCAGCATCAACCCAGATGTGGAAAATGTTTGTGCTCCCTTGTGTGGAAGCAGCTCTCCCCCCAAAGGCTGGGATACATGAACTTCCCACATCCCACCCTTGCAGCTCTAAGAGGGATCCCTGCGTTGCCTGCACCTTGCTGCCCAGAACAGCCACCATAACCTCTTATTTTGGCCCCAGACTGCTTGATTTTCCCAGTTCCTCTTCTCCCCAGAGGATAAAGCCCAGTGCTGAGGCTCCAGTGAGAGTCTCAGCTGTGCCTACCCTTTGCCATGCTTAATTCCATGTGATTTCCATCACACCTTTAAAAATAACCCCCCCAAACCCACTCAAACTCAGCCTTCCCAGGGCACAGATCTTTCCATACAGCAAATGTTTCCATGCAATTCCCCAACATCCTAATTTAGGCTTCTCACCAGTGCTGGCACTGGCTGCAGACATTGGTACTGGAGCTCAAACTGAGCTCAGAGGAAGGAATAAAGATTTCTTAGGGCAGGAAAGGAAACCTGTCATCTCCTTCCCTGAGTTGTGCCACCGCATGCCTAACATCTGATCAAACCTCAGATGGCATCAGCCATTCCCTTTTCCTTTCCTTCCCTTCTCCTCTTCCCCTTCCCTTCCCTTCCCTTCCCTTCCCTTCCCTTCCCTTCCCTTCCCTTCCCTTCCCTTCCCTTCCCTTCCCTTCCCTTCCCTTCCCTTCCCTTCCCTTCCCTTCCCTTCCCTTCCCTTCCCTTCCCTTCCCTTCCCTTCCCTTCCCTTCCCTTCCCTTCCCTTCCCTTCCCTTCCCTTCCCTTCCCTTCCCTTCCCTTCCCTTCCCTTCCCTTCCCTTCCCTTCCCTTTCCCTTCCCTTCCCCCCTTCCCTTCCATTAACTGTTCCCTTATCACTTGCCTTCCCTCCTCCCTTCCTTTCCCATTCCCCTTCCCTTTCCTCATCTCTTCCCTTCCCCCTTCTCTCCTCTCATCCCTTCCACAATGTCTCCACATCTCATCCCTTCCCTTCCCTTCTCTTCCCTCATCCCTTCCTTTCCTTCATCCCTTCCTTTCCTTTGCCTTTCCTCATCCCTTCCCTCATCCCTTCCTTCCCTTCATTTATCCCTTATATCACTCATACCCTTTTCCCACATGGAAAAACCCCTCCAGCCCCACCTTTCCCTATTTATTTTCCATCCAGAACTCCAGGCATTGCCTCTGGTTCCTTCCCCCCTCTCTCTCATACCTCTGTGCCACTTGTCACATCCATTCCCAGTGCTGTGTCTCCCGGATCCAGAGGAGATAGGAGCAGTCACTCCGATTGCACCCAGTGCCATCTGCAGGGCTGGGAGCTGCTGGCTGGGGGGGTGACAAACCTTCCTCTCCCCTGCCACATGTGAGGAGGAATATGAGCTGCAGTGTCTCAACACATCCAGTGGATGCTCATGACGGAGCAGGTTGTGTCCTCCTCTCACAGCTCAGGAGTTCAGAGATGTG
>NW_008681157.1:4015-7199 GCF_000695815.1 Acanthisitta chloris | reverse complement strand
TTCCCTTCCTTTAAAGCATTCCAGAGCTACCTTCCAACTGGAAAATGGGCCACAGGTTGGAGCCTCCATCCAGCTCTAGCAGATAAACATCTTCAACATGGTCTGGGGCTTCTCTGTTCCCCACAAAGACCAGACCAAGAGCTGGAAACACTTCAGGCTGGAGGTGTTTAGCTTAGAGAAGGCTCTAGGGAGAACTCTTCCAGTGCATAAAAGGGCTCCAAGAGAGAAGGAAAGGGACTTGGGACAAGGCATGGAGGAACAGGACACAGGGAATGTCTTCCCACTGCCAGAGGACAGGGATAGATGGGATATTGGGAAGGAATTCTTCCCTTTGAGGGTGCTGAGGCACTGGATGAGGTATCCCAGAGCAGCTGCGGCTGCTCCATGCTTGGAAGTGTTCCAGGTCAGATTGGAGAAGAGAAGACTCCAGGGAGACCTCAGAGCCCCTTCCAGCACCTAAAGGGGCTCCAAGAGAGATGCAGAGGCTTTGGACAAGGGCTTGGAGTGCCAGGACAAGGGGGAATGGTTTCCCCTTGCCAGAGGGCAGGGATAGATGGGATATTGGGAAGGAATTCTTCCCTGTGAGGATGCTGAGGCACTGGCACAGGTTGCCTAGAGAAGCTGTGGTTGCTCCATCCCTGGGAATGTTCCAAGCCAGGTTGGATGGGGCTTGGAGCAACCTGGGCTAGTGGAAAGTGTCCCTGCCCATGGCAGGGGGTGGAATGAGATGAGCGACGGATGGTTTGTACAAAAGCCTGTGGATGGGCAGATTTTCCATGACTCCTGGTCAATACTTCCATCCCTGAAACTATGCTGCCAGGGGAGCAGGTCTGCTTGTCCCCATGGTTTGGGGAGTATTGTTCAGTTCCTCCTGCCATGGCTTGGCAGCTCCTCACAGCTGAGGACTCCCAGAGCCCAGTGCACACACACACTGGCTGTAGTGAACACAGGGCACAGGAGATGGATGGGTGCAACTCTAGTGTGGTCTTTAGTTGGAAAAAACCTCACCTATGTGGCTATTGATTCTGGAAAGCTCCATGAGATGTGTTCCCTAAATATGCTATTTCTGGAGCTTCCTTGAAAAGCCTCAAGCTGGGGCTGTATTTTGGCTATATCACCCCCATACCACACAAAACCCCCCACCAGCCTTCAGTGTGACCTTCCAACATGCTCAGAATCTTGACAAACCCCCAATGATGACATCACTAGTGATGTCAGCATGAAGTCCAGGGACCAAGCAGAACTGACAGTGAAAGGCTGGGCTGATGCTGATGTTCTCCTGTGGAAGTGGATGATGTGCCTCCCTCCTGGGTCTCCAGACAAGCCCACAGGCAGAAGCTCTCTGTGTTGACAGTGCTTAGAGAAACAGCACCATCTATTTGCAGCATCGTTGTATGAGAGGAGAGATGATTGTGTGGCCTTCATGGTGGGTTGGGTGGCTGTGGCCCATGAGCAAGGCTGAAGATCCCACCCTGGAGCCAAGGGGTTGGTGGGTCACACCTTACCTCCAGACCCTTCCCTCCACCCACCCTGAGGTGGTGCCTGGTGTTTTCTCCCAGTTCAGGGTTAGGAGGAGGTGTTACACAAGGTGTGTGGAGAGAAAGAAGCAGGCAGGGTCTGCAGACAGATCTGGAGCATTCATTCTCATTCCAAGGTAGGGTCTGCCCTTACGGCCCCAAACACAGACACAGGCACCCACCCTGAGGTCCCTACAGGCCTCAGCCCCTTCCCCACATTTCCCCATCACTGCCTTGGTCAGGCACCACCCCATGGGGGTCCTAGAGCTGTCTGGAGGGACAGAGGACCCAGGAAGGACCAAGAAGAAAGCCAACCTGCCCCTAGCTTTGCTCCAGCCAGGAATGTGTCCCCACCCCACCTCACACCCACTTCCTGAGTCACCACCAGCGACACCACCTCGTCCCACATCCTCCTGAGATCCGTGTACTCCTCCAGTGTGGTCTGACAGGACAGGAAGAGCTTTGGGGACAGCTGGGGGCACTGGGAACCCTCACCCACCTCCAGCTGCTGCCCACCATGGCCCCACCTTGTAGCTGATTGCCTCCTTCAGGAGCCATGGCATGGAGGCTGCTGCTGTCTCGGCATACTGGAGGAGCCTCTCCACCAGCATCAAGATGCTGTCACTTTCAGTCACCTCCAGAGAGGGCAAATATCACAACTGATCATCAAACAACTCTATCCTCCCCTCGAACAATGGGTACACCTCTGCCTGAAAAGGTGAGTGCCCAGCATGGGGCTTCATGTTAGGGCCAAGGGGGGACACCCACACTGGGACAGGCATGTTTGGCCACTGAACAAGCTGGCAGTGGGACACCCCAAGCCCAGCTCAGGGGCACCCACTGCCAGGACAGCAGGACTTACATCTGGGGACATGTCAGTGAGCAGCAGCTGCAGGGAATTGTGGACAAGTCTGCAGAGCCTGTCCAGCACAATTCCATCCACATGTCCCACATAGTCCAGCCACGTCTGGGAGGATGTGTCAGCCTTAAACAGAGCTGCATTCTCCTGCCATGGGAAAACCAGTGTTTGTCAGGGAACACCCAGCAAAGGCTCACTCTGTGCTCACACTGCAAGTGAGTCCTCCCTTGTGGTCCCCATGGATCTGTCCAACAGTCCAAGGCTGTGTCTCACCTCCAGCATCTTCTGGATCCTCACTCTCACATCCCTCATGGCATGGTGGCACTGGGCTAAGGATTTTGTGCTCCTTTCCAGGTCCAGGAATGCAGTTGCCTTGTTGCCCTTCCTTTCAAACAAGAGAGCAGCCGAGAACTCCTGCAGGGATGAGAGAACAGGGCTGTTCTGCTGAGCCAGGGAAGGAAAAATCCCAGAGGAATGTCTCATGAAGTGCCAGCAAACGTTACCTCCATCGGTTGGGTGATGTTCTCCAGGTTCAGCTTTGCTCTCTGGACCTGTGTCTGCAGGTCATGCATGATCTCCTTTGCCTTCTGGATGTATTCCATGACACCTGGGAGGGAAATGCACACATGAACTGGGTAGGTGGTGCAGATACCTCCAGGGCAGCAGGAGACTGGAAGGTCCAGGGGGCTGGGGACTCCCCAAACACATCAGGAGGATCCCTGGCCTTGGACAGTCAAGGAATGAGGTTGTACCTTCATGGTTCCAGAAGAGGGACTGCTCAGCACAGGCCAGGTGGCAGGCCAGGGCC
>NW_008681157.1:767-3991 GCF_000695815.1 Acanthisitta chloris | reverse complement strand
CCCAGCCACTGCTTCACCTGGGGCCAACAATCCACAGGTGAGTGGATCCACATCCCAAGTGGAGCAGGGACCCTGTTCCAGCCAAGCACCAAGGAAGAGGGTCCCCAACCTACCAACACAGCACTGGAGGGTGGGAGAAGAATGGTATCAGCCACATCTTGGCTCATCCACAGGATAGACAGGGACCTGAGGTGCTGGTGATGTGCCTGAGGTACCCCAACCCTCCCAGCCCCTCTCAGCCTGGCTGGGACTCAGGACATGGAAAAGCAGCCAGGTTGCCTCCCCTTTGGAACTTGCCTCATTGTACCAGCCCACAATGAGCTCCAGGTTGTCCTGAAGCATTTGTAAAGTGTCCTTTTGGGCAAAGAGGCTCATAGCACTGTCTGGGATATCCTGCTGCTGCAGCATGGTCAGGTACTTCACTCCCACAGGACAGCAATGAGCTGTGAGACACCATGGCCAGGAAGGAGTTTGCTAGCCAAACCCACCACCACTCACACAGCCCTGAGACCACAGGGTTCACCCCAAGGTGAGGGTTCACTGCCTTCCCTATGCCAGCACCAACCTTTGCTGAATTTCACACTGAGAAGAGCAGATTCAGGGTCCCTCTGGAGCAGGGGCTCCTGCAGGCTGAAGTGGCAATCCTGACCAGCTCCATGCAACCACACATCATAAACCTTCTTGCTGTAAGCTCGCAGCAGTCCCATCATCTTCTCATACTTTCCAGCCACCACCTCAGCCTGAAATCCCACCATGGTACTGTCAGGGACACAAAGCAGCAGCTCCAGCATCAGGACATGGGATGATCATTCCAGGCCACATCCTGCCCAGGCACTGCCCTACATCCCCACAGGGTGACAGGGGACCTGCACATACAGATGGTCAATGGCCAACAAGGTTTTGTGTGGCCCCTCCAGCCTCTGCTGCAGCTCCTGGGTCCACTTGAACTCCTTAGACACTGGTGGCATGTTCTTGAAGACAGCTGGCACCCCCCTGGGGGGTGGCAGGGACAGGATCCCGGTGTCATACAGCTTCTTCACACATTCCAGCTCAGTCTCAAACATATCCAGCAGACCCAGCCTTGATCAGGGGTCGCTCCAGCATGGAGGCAAACATGCAAACCAGCTGCAGGAGAGAGAGGCCCTGTGCCCTGGAGCACCTCTGGGATGGTCAGTGATCTCAGCCCCTGCCAGGCTGCCAGGCTGGGGCACAGGTACCTTCAAGGCAGCTTCCAGGCCATTGCAGTCATCAAAGGCATAGCAGAAGACCTTGGCCAGCTGCCTGTCTGCATGCTGAATCTTCTGCTGGAACTCTACAAAATGTCTGTTCCATTGCTTCCAGAGAGAGCAAAAATTATTTCAGCTGGTGCAGTCCCTGTGCCTCCTTCCCAATCCTTCCTGAAGGACTTGCTGGACACAGAGCACCATGACCTGCCCCATGGGACAGTCCTACATGTTGCTCAGCAGTGTGTTCTGGCAAGAGATTTTTTCTTTACACTTAGCAAATGTTTATATCTCTGTCCCAGCATCCATTCCATTTCCCCTCAGCATCCATTCCATTTTCATCCCAGGATCCACTCACCTCTCCATCAGGATCCAAGGGATCACATTTGCATTCAGCAAAACCCTTGGTGACTTCAGAGACCTCCTCAGAGATCTGCAACACCCAGTTCCCAAGGACATTTCCTGGCACTCCTCCTAGCACTATCTTCTCCAGCTTCAGGAACTCTATGGCTACCTTCAACAGCTCCTGGCAAGCACAAACCCCCATCTCACCCAGCTCCCCCTTGTGGCTACCTTATTACCCTAATCTCAGATCTCTGATTTTAGTACAATTATTTTTGCTTTACAACATTTTTTCCTGCACAGTTCCTTATCTAGCTTAACTCCCATCCTTGGCCATGCTTCAATATTTCATTTAGTTCCTTAACTCCCATTCATGGCCTTGCTTCACCAAATATCCCTCCACAACTCCCCATTTTTTATTTAAAAATGAGTGTAAAGTCATGTCAATTATGTCTTGTATAGTTCTCATTAAGCATTTAACTAATAATGGTGCACAACTAATAACTACTAGAAAGCCCAATAACATAATTCCTACTTGTTAAAAAACTGTTTTTAACCATGTAGGAAAGGCTAGTCCCCACCCAGCAAACAGTGTATCAAGCCATCCATCACTTTCTTTCAGTTTCTGCACTCCCTTCTTCAATTCCTGAATACTTGCAAAAATTGATTAGGAGTTATCAGATAGATTCATACAGCACATACCCTCAAAATCCTCACAGCCATGTCCATGCCCTAAAAGCAGGAAATCTATAGCAGCTCTGTTTTGAAGTGTTGCATGTCTAACAGAATCTACATCAGCTAATAGTGCTGATAAAGCTAAAGATGTAATATTACATCTTTGCTAGCCAACAGCCAAGCTTATTAAGCTGTGCTAACGCTTGAGCAGCTGCAACCCCTGGGGCAAGAAGAGAAACTGTAATTCTTTTTACCACTGACCAAAAATCAAGGTTGTCCCTACACTCACTTGTGAATGCATGAATGCTTCTTTTTCCTCTGTGCCCTTCTTCCAATGAGTGCTCAATATGGTGTTATTAGGTACTAGCAAGGTCAATCTCCCAAGGCTGCAAGGCCCTCCCTTAATGTGTGAAGGGATCCCTGCCCATGCTTGATGCCCACAAATCAAAAACATCCCCTAGGGAAGTGTCAGTGGTGTGTTAGTAGAGCAGGATGGGTTAGTAGTAGTATAATTACACCAAGCTGTGTCATTCAAATATTCTACTCTTGTCGCATTAACTGCCCAGGCTTTGGTCTGATTTTTACCTGTATAGTTAAAATGAACACAGTAATCCATTTTCACCGATCCTAGTAATTCTATCTCTTGTGGTTCCAGACTTGCTTGGGGTAAAAGCAGTACCCATAAGTCCCACTTGTCAACCAGGGAGGCATTTCTTTTGTTCACTGCTACAGAGATGCCTGAAGGAGTGGCCAATTATCAAGAGGAATCTCTACCAAACGGGTCGAAAAGGGAGTGACCATTGATAAACACAGAGAGTCTTGCCCTATAGCATTCACCAATGTCACCCACACATTAGTCTTTGGGAAAAAAGGCAAGACAGCAGTCCCTTGTGTTGTGATAGCCCAACAACAAAAAATCAATATAACCACAACTGCTGCCATCTGTAGCGTATAGTCTCTAACCATCATTTTTGCTGCTTGTAC
>NW_008681157.1:0-737 GCF_000695815.1 Acanthisitta chloris | reverse complement strand
TTTCCCTATCCTGAGCAGGCACTTGTTGCCAGTGTGGAATGTCTATATCCTGACCACATTCACTATCCCTTATTATGAATTGTCGAGCTTGTTGCAAAGTCTGCTCTCTTATTTCATCTACTTTCATCAGCAAAGCTTCTAACTCTTTTTCCCTCTCTTGCGAGCACCGCTCAGTTCTTCCTGCTATTCTGTATGTTATCCTGTCCTCAGTAGCACAATGATTATGCCCCAACCAATCTGTAAGTACCCTCTCTTCCATGATGGTAGCAAAGATTACTCTGACACACGTTTCATAAGTGATAGTCTGAGCCTGAGTTGGCAGCCCACCAGCATCTGTGACGATTGTCACAAACTCGCAGTGTCTGTGATACACACTGGCTGCAGCCACTAGACATGTTTCAGCTGGAGACCACACAATGAGCCTTAAACAATTGGGAGCCTTAATTAGGTGAGAAACTGGGGGGAATCATTCAGTGAATGATTTGTTTGCTTTGAAGAGCTTCAGCCTGGCAGAAGTGCAGGTGCCAGGGGAGATGATGTGTTCAATCACACCCTGTGTGGATGTGTTCGTTTATGTTCTTTTATCCCAGTCATGGGCTGGCCTCAAATGCAAATGAGGGCTCAGGAGTGGAGTCATCCACATCATTTTCCACCTGCCTTTTGGCTGTTGTGCTCCTTTCCCTTCCCCTTTTTCCCCTTTTACCCCTTCCCCCTTTCCCCTTCCCTTTTCCCTTTTT
>NW_008681156.1:441-730 GCF_000695815.1 Acanthisitta chloris | reverse complement strand
CCCCAAAAAATATAAAAATTAGTCATTTTTGGGTCACTTTTAGGGGGTCTCTAGACCATTTTGGGGTCAGTTTTGGGGGTCTCTAGTCCATTTGGGGTCATTTTTGGGGGTCCTTAGATCATTTTGGGGTCAGTTTGGGGGGTCCTTAGACCATTTTGGGGTCAGTTTTGGAGTTCTCTAGGCCATTTGGGGTCAGTTTTGGGGGTCCCTAGTCCATTTGGGCCCATTTTTGGGGGTCTCTGGACCATTTGGGGTCAGTTTTGGGGGTCTCTAGTCCATTTGGGGGCAG
>NW_008681156.1:0-408 GCF_000695815.1 Acanthisitta chloris | reverse complement strand
TTATTTTTGGGGGTCTTCATACTATTTTGGTTTCAGTTTTGGGGGTCTCTAAACCATTTGGAGCCATTTTGGGGGGTCTCTGGACCATTAGGGGTCAGTTTTGGGGGTCCCTAGACCCCAAATTCCCAAAGACACCCCCAAACCCCCTCAGCCCCCCAAGCTGATCCTGCAGGTGAGGATTGGGGCTCATCCCCCCCAAAAAATATAAAAATGGGTAATTTCTGGGTGATTTCCCCCACCTATGGGTCCCCCCAAACCCTTTGGGACCCCCAAATTCCCAAAGACCCCCCCAAACTCTCTCAGCCCCCTGAGCTGATCCTGCAGGTGAGAATTGGGGGGCTCATCCCAACCAAAAAATACAAAAATTAGTAATTTTTGGGGCAGTTTTAGGGGGGTCTCTTGACCATT
>NW_008681155.1:0-572 GCF_000695815.1 Acanthisitta chloris | reverse complement strand
CCCTCTCTCTCCAGGTTTCCTTCTCACCACACCAGAACACCTCCTGTTTCTGGGAGAGCCAACACAAAATCAGCTGTACAGGATGGGATCAAAAGTCCATCAGTGTTGGGTACCTGCCTCCAACAGGGATGTGCAAACACACAGGGACAAGCTACATCCTTGTGTTGCTTCACCAATTCTCAGGGCAAATTTCAGCTCCTTGAGGATCTGGAACCTGCTGCCCCACATGGGCATTGACAGAATCACCAATACATGGAATGGGTTGGGTTGGACGAGACCTTAAAATTTACCCAGTCAATCAGTAGCTGCTGAGAGAATCCAAGGACTCTGCTGCCATGAACTCACCCAGGCAGTGAGTCAGAGTTGAAAAAGGGGAGAGGGTGAGCACCAGGGGGAATTGACAGACCCTGCCCCAGACCGTCCTGGACTCTGTCCCCTTGGTCTGTCCCTCCTAGCGTATTTCCACTCTGGGAAGCATCAGAGGAGGTTGACTGATGATTTCTGGCCATTTGCCAGGCTAGGTGTGGCAGCAGCTGCTCCATGTGCTGTGCAGGGTAATAAAACATGTGGGA
>NW_008681154.1:40771-41397 GCF_000695815.1 Acanthisitta chloris | reverse complement strand
GCTAGAGAGATGAAGCCCATCTGACTTCAGCAGGCTTGGCCATACAGAATATGCCCCATGGTCAATAAAGGCAAAATTCTGCCCATAGCACCAATCCTTTAGCCGCCTGTTGATATGCTGGGTGTTCCTACTGCTCTCCTCATCCATCCCTGCTACTGCAGGAACTGAGATGAACAGCACCTGTGCTCCTGTCCCATTAACTAGTCTGCCCAGTTTACTGAAATCCTTTTTAATAACCCTGATGCCTCTTTCATTGATATCATCACTGCCAGCCTGGACTACTAGCAGTGGGTAGTAATCAGAGGGCTGAAGGAGCTCAGGGAGTCTCCTGCTGATATCCCTTACCCGAGCCCTGGGTAGGCAGCAGATTTCCCTGTGGGATGGGTCCAGTTGGCATATAGCTATGGTATGCTATGGTTGTAATGCATCTCAAAGATGGAGTGCAAGCTGGAGACCCTCCAGGCAGATCTTCCTTTTGACAGTCCTCTGCCAGACTCCCTGGGTCCAGAGCCTCATACCTGTTCTTTAAGGGTAACTGGGGAGGTGATGGGGGTCGGGAGGGGATTCTTTTACCTCTTCCATCAGGGACCTGTTTCCATTGCCCCCATCAACTTGGTTTGTTCCCT
>NW_008681154.1:0-40707 GCF_000695815.1 Acanthisitta chloris | reverse complement strand
AACTTCGCTTCGCCAGTCTATTCTCCTTTCACTCTCACTAATGCTTCTTAGCCTCTCTACTTCTTCCTTTAGCTCTGCCACCAACCAAATCATTCACCTGCTCACATCATACGTAGGTGTGACTCTCGCTGTCCTCTGAGACTAATGCACACTGAGGCACTCAGTCCAGCAGTGACCTGTACAGCTGTGTCCTGCACGAAAATCATTCACCTGCTCACATCATACGTAGGTGTGACTCTCGCTGTCCTCTGAGACTAATGCACACTGAGGCACTCAGTCCAGCAGTGACCTGTACAGCTGTGTCCTGCACGAAGGGTTCTGTCTGGCTTACTCCTCCTGGTAACATTCCTCCTGGTAGCAGCAGCAGCAGTTTTCACTTCCTTTGAAAAACCATTGCTGGGTCTAGTTGAGCTGCGGGGGAAAAAATAAAAAGCTTTAAAAAATTAGGGGGTGTCTGTGCCCTTCCTGCTTGTCCTGCCTGCACAAACTGCCCTCCCTGCCGTGCCCCATTCCTGTTTGCCCGCTCCTGTTTGCCCGCTCCGGGTCGCTTGCGCTCCCTGGGGCGGTTTAAATCTCCATCCAAGGAGCATGGTCCCACCATCGGTCAGCTGTGTAAGCCTCCCTGAGGCAGCCGATCTCAGCTCCAAAATATGATGTCAGCTCCAAAATATGTTTGCAGTGTCTTTCTTTATTTGACAATGCATTATTTAAGGAGGGGAAAAATGGTTTGGTGTTTCTCTTTTACAATCAGAATGTTGAAACCATATGTATGCAGAAAGTTAGTATAGAAGCTGACTGTCAATTGCTTCTGTTCTGTTATCCTGATAGGCTAAGTAACTCAATCATTATAGTCATCTATTACAGATTGCACTGAACTGCAAAAGCACAGAATAAAACTGTGCAGAATGCATGTCCATTAAGATTTACAAATGTCTTTTTCAAACCCAAGGAAGACCTTTTGTTTGTCTACAAACAACAGAGCTAACCATTCTTACCAGTCAATTTAGAACTCTGTTCTAAAGGATGAAAGAACTCTCTGTTCTAAACTGAGAATTTAGTTCTCAATTTAGAACTCTCCTGGCTAGATCCCTCTAGCCAAGTGCAGCCTGACAAACTTTGCAAGCTTTTTCATGAACCATATGTCTTAATCTGTATAAATTAATTTTTCCTATCGGATGGCCAGTGTGCCCATTAACTGTAGAAAAACTCTTTTCTACTGGAGAACCTGCAACTGAACAATCCTGCCTTAATCCTACAGGGGCTGAGTCAAAACAGCCAGATTCTAGTGGTCAGGCAGCTTCACAGAAATGTTAATTTAATGAGCATGGCATGACAAAAAATCAAAAAGTTACCTTCAAAGATCTTAGAAGTAAGCTGTGACAAGCCACATGTTATTAAGTCTGGCTGAATGTGTGTATGAAAGTTTCCTGAAGTTATTACAGAATAATAATAATATGCCATTCTATGACAAGGAATGCTCAAATCAAAATGTTAAATAACAAACAAAAAAAAGTTTTTAGTAGAAATCTGGAAATCTGTTCACTTATGATGAAACTAGTCATTATGCAATATATCATTGTATTTTTACAAAGTGAAAGAAAGATTTCTTTCTTTGCTGAATGCTACTGTATATCTGGTTTTTATTTGTGTACTCATGTCTTTAATTTGTGGACATTCTATAAAAAAACCCCATAGAATAAATACACAAGAAAAAATGAACAATGTTTAGGTTCATCAGATACAGATATTTTGTTCTCAAAATAAAAGCTGATTCAGCACAAAGCACAGATGAAGCACAGACAGAGAAGCTTCTACTGTAAACAGTGCAGCACTGGCTTTAGGAGTAATGTATAGTCTGAGACAATGAAAGAAAATCTGAACGTGGTAGAACAGAAGTTTTGGAGGCCTCTTCCAGAGCCATTCAGTTCTGAAAAAACATAGCAGTCAGAGCTATTATGTAATAATAGGGTTGCATCTCCAAAATAGGTATAGTCAGCTTTCTGCATCTCCAAGTATCCCAAATGTACGAAGTTTCATCTCTAGAAAGCATATCAGGAAGGAAGGATTTAATTAAAGAATATGGCATTATCCTGATTATTCTCAGAATTATCCTCAGCTGGGAAACCATTCTGGGGACTGCAAATATTTAAGTGCAGACATAGCTTAGGGGGAATAAAGCAACAGCTAATGGGTAGACATAAAGTTCACCACTAGCAACATCAAAGCAAAGAGCATTGTCTCAGATATGTTGTAAGAAGTTAGATAGAAATATGTGTTTAGATTTTTAATTAATATTTATGAATATTAAAAAGAAAACAGTAACCAAAATGTTCATCAGGGCAACAAATATTATGCTTGTTAAAAAGGCCAGTTACAAATACAAAATTAGTACTATCTACTTCAGAAAGTCTATCTTATCATTGTAGGTCTAGTAACAGAAATAAATATCAACAAAACTTAGCTTATATTTTGCTGTGATACATTTGTTTAAAATACAATCTTGATCATCTGACTTAGCCTCTGAAGTATAAAAAATGGACCAAATATCAGTCACCTATGTTCATGTAAAGATTAAATACATTAGAGGCATGTTTCACTCCTTTTGAGCATTTGCCTGGGTCAAAAAACAAAAGCTAATTATTATGGAACCTCATCAGTTCATTTATGTGCGATAAGGTCAAAGCTGAGCATCCACAGCTCTCTCCCACATTATGCAGCAGTGGCTTAAGTAGCCAGAATGGTCCAGAACTACATTTCATAGTGAATATTGTACTATGTTTTGAAGCATTTGTGAGTATTTGGGAATGTGGCATTTTGTGTCCCTCCTTAATAGAAAAACAACTGTTCATTTCTGCATTTCTACATTGCTACAAATAAAGATCTACATCTAGATCTTTATTTGAAGAGATAATTCACTGTAACTTCAAATGCAAACAACCCTAAGAATATGTTAGATACTTCTAACATTTCATACATAAAGTAATTAAATCACAGCATATATCTACAAACTTACTTTTTGTGGAATAATGTTGACAGTATGGAACAAAATTTGCATATATCTGTTGTTGCTTACTGCCTATTGAAAATAAAGTTTCAAATAGCAGAAAAAAAATGTGATGTATTTTCAGATGATATTTTGGTTCTCATTTTTTCCATTGGTCTCTTTCCAATTCAACTAAAAATTACATTGTGAAAAGAATATTATAAATTAAATTTACCTTTTGAGAAATACCTTTATCTCTTCATTTCTGCAGTTGACTATAGGCAAGAAGTTTGCGAAGAATTGTCTTTAATGTGTGAGGTCTGAGCAAGATAATCAGAAAAAGTTCTGTAGGCAGCCCAACTCTAAAAAGCTATACATTATTAAAAGAAGACAAACAAAAATGGACAAAAAGTAACAAACATCACAGAAGTACAGATTTCACCATCTGTAATTCTTGAGACCAATCTAATCATTTTGCCTTCTTAAGTTACTCCCTACAATATCTAGCATTTATTATGCCCACACATGTGGGTCATACAACCATGTTAAGATTAATTCTAACTGAACAAAGCTAACAATATTACACTAACCAAAATGATGAACAGCATGTTTCCACCTTCCCCAGGCATAACCTACAGAAGAGGAGTGCTTTCCACACTCTGTGGCTGCTGCTCTGGGCTGCTGGTGGTTGGAGGAGGTATTGGCAGCCTTAATGCTGTTCAGCTCTTTGATACTTCAACAGAAACTTTGTGGTAAAGGTATGTGTGCATTTGTGTGTACACTGTAAAGCAGTGAACACCTAAAGTACAATAACAAAAAAAAACACTTTAGCAAGATGAGAATATCGTTATATATTGGAAAACAGAGAGAATGCCCATTACCTTGTCAGGCACCTTGCAACTTCCTCCCACCAGCCCATTTTTGAGTTTAAACTGATTTGTCACATATCCAGCTCAGTCAGCAAGGAGATAGATGGCCTGCTAAAGGCTGCTGTGCCACAGTATGCGTGTACAAGAGCTCTGGAAGATGCTGAAGCATTGCCTTCAAAAGAAACAAAATAAAACAAAGCACACAAAAAAAAAAAACCCTACCAAAAAAAACACAAACAAACAAACAAACAAACCCACCAGCAATTTATTTACAAGATGCAACATGTTGTAACAAGCTTCTATGACTCTTGCAGTGCATGACCTACGTTGTAGGGAGGCTTGGTTGCATTACTCCACTAATTTCATGTCACAATTTAGAAACAAAACCAAAGAATTATTCTAGCATTATTTATACAGTTCTGGTGAAGATAGCCTGGCAATTCCTGTGGGACCTGCAGGAAGGAAGAACTTTGTAACATGGTGTCCCACAGTTATAGCATTTTCAAGTTTAAGTTTGAAAGCAAATAGGGAAAGGTAGGAGGAAAAAGAGCAGCTGTTGACAGCAGAAAAAGTAAGACTTAGTTTCCTATAATTTTACTTCTTGTTTTTCAGTAATTTAATAAAGGACAGGCACCATTTTTCACCATGGTGGCATTTATTAGTCTGTCTTTCCCTTAGGAAAATATATCTTTAAATAAGCTAACTAATAATATGCTAATTGTGAAACTGCTCCATCAGAAGGGCACTAATCAGATGTCTGTCTGCTACCTGATAACCCATTTTTATTAATTCTGTAAGACTGCAACAAATTTGTTATCATTTTTTCTGCAAATTGTGATTGATATTTGCTAGTGATTTTAAAAGTTCTAGAAGAGATAGGACATATGTGAGCATTCTTATTACTGAATTTTATATTTCTTATTAAATGGTGAGGAGAATTAAGTGCTGAGATATAATAATAAATACAGTGTAGTGTAGTGTCCTTCACCACTACAGCAGAGAAGACTGGAAACAAGTCCTAATAGAAATGCATGCTATCAAGTACTGCAACTATCCTCAACTTGAGTGATCCTCAGCCTAGTATTGAATGGCATTAAACAAGAATCACTAAGCAATTATGATAACATCCTGATATTGCATCTCAGCTTTTGTCTTGGTGACATTGCCTTTCTTCAGCCAATGATTAATTAGCTCCTTAGCCCTTTCATCTCTTTCTTTCCACTGTGAGGAAAAATGTGTGAATGATGGGGACGAAATTATCTCCCATTCTTTTCTCTGCTGGAGGCAGCTGGGGAAAGGGTTGACTTTTATAGCTCTTTTTTTCACAGCATGGTAACTTCATCACAAGCAATCACATGCTTGTCAGCATGACCATGTCTGCTCCATGACCGCATTGCCAGGTTTGACAAGATAGAAGATTCTGTTGGCCCTTTGTGTGGTGATGACAAGTAATACAGGTGTCTGATCTGCATACAGAAATTCACATTGTATCATTTCATTCTTGCATTTGTAATAAATGGATATAATTTTCCTCCTCATGCATGTCACCACAGAAGAAAACCGTTCAAGTGTCTTCATTGAAATGACATGCTGGAAGTATGAATCTTTGACTTTTTAATTATTAGGACCAAGATCTGCCTTTCATAAGGGAAAATGCTTTTGAGGATTTTGTATTGGTTTTGTGTTTCATAGCTTTGTACATTCTATTGCTAGAAGCCACTAGCAGAAATTGTGACTCTTGCTTAAGAGACAGAGCAAATGGAGATGAAAGAAGCTTGTTCTTTAGAAGAGTGTAACAACTAAGAGGAGCATGCATATATAGATCAGGTACACTGGGACCTCAAAAATAGGTGGGAACACTTAATGACAGAAATTTAAAATGATCAAGAATGTGCTCAGAACTTTTCCATGAAGAAAAGTAAATTAAGATATTTTATGAGGAGCGGGTATAGTGCTTTAATGACAGTATGCTCATACAAGATTAGGTCTTGTATGATGATGGTCTTGTAGGCCTTGCTCAGTGTGTACTGGCAAATGAGACTTCAGATCAGATAGGTGCTAGAAAATTCTGTCTTGTGCAGTGTTTCTAGTGGTTCATGCCTGCTGTACTTTCAGGAAACCTTAAAACCCCTTGCCACCCTCAGACGAAGCTTTATTTTGATGTGTATTAACTGGGTAAGAAGTAATTTGACTATATACCAGGAGTGAGGGAATGTACTTTCATCAAGTTTTGCACCACTTACAAGTTTGAATGAGAATGCTTTAGAAGATATTGGTGGTTCATGATAGAACTGCAGATTTAAGACAATATTAACACTTGCTGCATTTGAACTGTACAGCAAAAACATTGAGACTGAATTATGGTGTTCCATGGAGTATTTTTATGCTTCCAGTTACACCAAAATTGTGCATATTATATGCTGTGACTATTGCTTTGTATTTAATGTGCAACTGGCAGATGCCCTATAAACTAAAAACTCCCATCTCTTTGCCATTGATGAAATTATTTGATGCCAAGAAAGTGAACATAACACTCAACAAAAGTATATGATAATACTATTTTCTGAATAATAATGAAAATATAAATCATAAATGTATTTTTTCTGTTCTTAGCATGTTTTATTAGATATAAATTACATACTAGACTATTCACTTATTAATGTGAGCATTTTGTAGTATGTAGAACTTTAGCTTTCAGTTTATATCAAGATCCTTTTTAGGATTTAAAGTAGATTTAAAATGTTACCTCAATAACATAAACACTAAACTAGAAGTTAAACATTTGAAAATTGCTCTGTAGTTAGTAAATCAAATGACATTACTTTCTGGTTTCAGAAACCAGTAATAATCTGTTACTATCATGTACTTAGTAATATAGCAGCAATCTTCTGGGGAGGAAAGAAAGCAGTTGTGGAATTTGCTAAGTATTTTTTCAACTTAGGATGAAAGAAAGAAGGTGAATCTGGAATGAGCATGACCTAGTGGTTTTGAATTTATCCCCTAGCAGGTAGAACGTCTCTTATTTATTGCCAGCAAGTTGTTAGGAATACTGCCTCAAAAATGTTTCTTAGATGAGAAAGTATAGCTTTATTCCAGAACTGATTTCACTGTTGAGCCGAGGCAACAAATCTTTGGCTAAATAATGTGTTTCAGAACAATTCTTTTTCCCTTTATTTTAAGATATCCTGCTTTCTTTTTATGTTTTATTTCTACCAGTGCTAGTACTAACCAATATGTCAACCAATATTCAAGGGGTAAACTTTCCACCTTTGCATAATTTCAAAAGAGTGATAATTAAATTTTATGGAATTATGGATCACACGGGGTGGGAATTCAGGCCTTTAATGGTACAGTTTAAGTTTACCTTAATTGTCATTAATGCTAACAGAGTCAGTCTTACTGTTTGCATCGCTCCTGAATTCACATCACTAGTCTTGTGCTGCAGCATTTAAGATCACAGTGCAGGGTCAGGGCAATCAGGCAATCAAGGCAGCTGATACCTAAGGAAACAAAACTTAATTTGTTTCGAGCCATCTAGGTTCCTGAATCCAACTGTCCCTATGATTGCAGAAATACTTGTGCTGTCAGAAGTAAAAGAACATAGGTTTATATTAGTTGAGATGAATGTGAAAACAACGCCTTTTATTGAAAAGCAATTTAACTGGCAAATAAAGGCACATTTATTTACAGTTTTAATCCAGGGATGCAATGATCTGAATTTTATGTGTGTCTGGATTGTGCGTAACAATCAAACATGCAATACTGAAATTCTTCATTGGGTGCTGGATTTACCATTGGCTTGGTCATTACTACAAAGATTTATCAGTGGCACTTGGCTTCTTTCATCACAATCTCTCTGTATGCATAATTCTCATGCATTTACCAGTGAATATATACCTGTTCCTCAAACAAAGTAAGAACACTGTTAGTATACTTGTATTTATGCAGTGCATAAGCAGACAATGAATGATATTGCAGTTTAAACAGGTGTCCCAAAGCTAGCCAACTATACAGCTATTCTGGCAGCAGAAACTTTGCTTATTCAATTTCTTAATTCTTCTTCACAGGGCAAAGCGTGGTGGAAAACCTGGCTGTCAAATCCCAGCACATCTTTCTGAGAATGATGCGTGCTCCACCTCAATTTACACTGTTACATGTTGTAGGAAAAATTTCCTCTTTCCTTAAAATATTGATATACACATATTGTATCAGCAATAGAGTGGATGCTTTTGTTGGAATGGGAGACAGGAAAGCCCAGAGGAAAAGCAGGGCAGGGTATACGCCAGCTAAAGAGAAATTAAATGCATAAAATTTGCCAAGATTACAGAACATAAATATAAGCCTGACTATTCCTATTCAGACACACTTTCTTAGATAATCACTAACATGTTACAACTGGAAACCTGATACCTCCTAATAGCAATAATGGACAGCAATCTGATATCAGCTGAGAGAGGTCCTTAAAATGGTGCCTGTGGGAGAAAATGTTAAAGCTGCAAATGAAAACTATGTTAGGAGCAAGAGCTAAATGCTTGGAAATGTGTCTGGATACGGTAAAAAGAAAAAGAATTTGAGTAGATGTGATGCAGAAGTGGCTGCTTCATGAATATAGACAGCTTATTTTCTTCAAATCCTTTCTCCACCTTCTTCTCCAAGTGATAGCTACATGTACTTTCTTGTTTGAACCTGGACATTTATTTTCATGATAACATGGTTCTTGATAGCAGTCAAAAAAGACATTTTTTGCAGACATGTTAGCTAAGGAGTTAAGTTACACTGTAAAACTGAGTAGAAAAGACTGATCTTTAGTACTCAAAGAGATCTTGCATCTTTCATCACAAAAGACTTAAGTGTCAAGAGTGCACTATTGATCAAAATATCAGCAGGCTTGCAGCAGAGCAGCCACTTTACAACACAGAAAAAAATTACTTCTGTCCATGTAATGTAAATCTTTTGTCAGGTTTTCAGTCTTCCTAGAAGTATACCTATAATCTCACTCAGGCAGAAAATAGTAAGAACTTCTATGAATAAACTTACTGTCAGTCACAATTATGCTCTGTGTGGACTATTGAGCATCAGACAGCATTCTGGCAGAAGCCAATCTCCTACATTTTGATAACCTGACCAAACTCTGCAAGAAATAAAGGCTAGCCTTTAAGCCTAAATGACTGATTGGTATCCATGCTGGTTCCACTGCTGCTGTGTTACTCAGCATGCTTCCTTTGCATCACAAGCATATGCAGCAGCCTCTGCCCTGGGGCCCTGTTTGGGCTTCTGGTTGACCAGTCGTGACTGCTGCATTCATCAGCATTCGGCTTTCCTCGTGTCTGCCCCAGAAGCTGTCTCGAGACCTGCCTTGCAGTATTAAACCCGTAGGATTACTGGCAGCTAGACTGTGTGCTGGGCATGCTCCTGCCTTGCCTTTGATTTAGCTTTCACTTCTCAATCTTGGTGTTTCATGATTACAGTCCTTACTTCCAGTCCTTGCATTAGCCCACTCTGAGCAATTCCTGTGACAGCCCACTTTTTAGCATTTATTTTCTAGACAATTCTAGTTCAGAGGAAAAAAAAGTCTTCGTACTGACACACAGATATGTCAAAATTTTCCGAAGCAATTATTCCTTTTCACACTGCATGATTTCATATTCTGTCAAACCACCCTTTTAAATCTTACTGTGGCCACTTAGCAAAATATTGGCATATCTCAGGTTGCTTGAAGTCAGCAGGGAAATTGAACATCTTACTATAAACTTTGGAACTAGATTGTCCTGTGGGTCTCACAAATATTATGAAATGCAATAATGACACAATAGCATGAGGGATATCTTCTGTAATAATAACTGTCCTAAGCACAAGGCACTTTTAGCCTTCCTTCTCTCTTCCAAAGATGTATGCCACAACCTGCACTGAGTCTGGTGATAGTTAACTCTAAAAATGCTGATTGTCTTTCCTGATGCTGTCATTCTGCAAGTAGCAAAGTAGCTCTCAATATTATGTAAGATAATTCCACAGATTAATGCAGCATTCATGTTACTAGCATCAAGACATGTTAAGAAAGAAAAATGGCACTAAAAAGAATGAAAATAGATGTATTTCTCAGAATTTTTCCCAAGTGTTCTGGCAGATTTTGTGATGCCATGCTATACAATATGCAAAGTCTAAATACAGAGAAAAGACAATCCACAGGATACTGCATCACATGTTGTCCTACCAAATACAAGGATACAGTCACCTACAGCCCTATACCTCTTGCTATTGTCTTCTTCTACCAGGTCTTGATGAATCTGGGGAAAGCAGCCAGCTCTGATTACACCTTATCAGAAGACCTGTACTGGTTACACTGTGTCTGCTGATAAAACCTCCTAGACAATAGACAAGCATTTCTTAAACTGAAGTAGATGAAATGTATGATCCAAGCAACACTGGAAAATTAACTTCTCTAGAAAAAAAGAGTATGATTCTTCTCTATTCTTTCCAATTTTCTCCAGCATTAAAAATCAGTAGACAGAAGGGAAAAGATGAGACTAATAGATTGTTGATAATTTTCCTTCAGTTTTTTCATTTGTTTTGCAACATTCATTCTGGGAGCAAAATGGTTAAATCGCATTATCTGGTGAACCTAAACTCATGGTGAATTTGCCTTGGCAAAAATCCTTCTGTTAAAAGCAAACTTATTTATCTATTTGCTCAATGCCTAAGGAAGTTTCTAAAGAGCTACACATTAGCATAAGTGTCTTTCTGAAAGGTTAGTGTTTTGAATCAGCAAAAGTGGCATTTGATGAAACTGATATCATAAGAAAGAATGTAGTATTATTTAAGGTTTGAAGCTGGCTGTAGAAACAGATATCACATTTGCATTCAGAGACAAACCACAATCTAGTATACCTGTACCTTCACTGTAGCAGAATAATTCAGTATTGATATTAAACTCTTGTACTTCTGAATTCAGAAAACTAAGCTGTATTTCAAAATGTCAGCAGAAATGGCACTGCCTTGCAATTCAGACTTTTGGACATTACCCAGATGCACTAACTTTATAACATGATAAATAACATCTTAGCATACTGCATTGACCTGCATTACTTTTATAAGCAATAAGCTTGTCCTTAATGAATTGCCTTTATCTTGCTCATCTTTTTTCTTTTTTTGCTCATTGCTCAGTCACCAAGTACCATTTACCAAGAAGGTAGATAATTAAGAAAAACCCATTCAGTACTAAGTAATCTGACTTCCACAGACAGACATGAAAGAGAGGTGTAACTTTCCATCAGTTCTCATGAGTCTGAATTAAATAATACAGGTGTTTGAGTAGTTTATCTGCTAACACAGAAATCTGCTACCTGCCTCCTGTTTTGATCTTGTTGACTGAATAATGAAATGAAAACAAGGAAGGATTTAGCTGTGGTTTTCTTTAAGCTACATTCTTGATAACAGTAGTTGTACAGTTGCTTATGCTGAATATATTTTCTTCACAGTGAATTTATTATGGGTAACATAAAATATGGATAGATATAATTAATTTAAAGTATATTAATTTAAAATTGTAAAGGAGTATTTTTTATGAACGGTATAATTGTCATTTTGTCTAATACCTCATGCATTCATAGAAAAAAATTAATTTTTTGTTAATGTACAACAACTCATGATTTAGAAAAAATCAGTAACATCAAACCGGATAATAAAGGTATTAATTTCTTTAATTTTGCCAGAGTAAGCGTCTTGTATTAGTCATCACTGGCACTGCTGGCTTGTAGTAAATTGGCCAGCCTGGGTGACTCAGACCTTTCCTAGAGCCCTTTTCAACAGCAGTCCTAGGAGGATGTGATCAGCCACTTGCTCATGCAGGTCTCCTACAGAAATTAGCATAACAAAGGACAATACAAAATCTTCCGATTTTTTCTCCCCTCTTAGAAGTCAGTTCTGTCAAACATATCTTCATCATCACAAATTATTTTTTTTCCAGAGGCTGATTCAAAATCCAAAGAAGAGCATGGGAAATCTTTAGAGGAATTTTTTTTCGGACATTTTTTCCATTTATTGCCTAGAACTCTTCTGTCTTTAGCTGTGCCCTACTTTAACACTAAACAACCTATGAGTTATGTAGGCCAAGTGATACATCTGTCATGTATATAATAAGAGTTTCTGTTCTGGTCAGGCCTATTCTTTCCTAACAGGAAAGAGAAGTATGTTTAAAACTAGTGGAAGAGTGATGGAGCAACTCTTACTGAACAATAAAAGATACATACAATTAGGATAGATCAAATTAGGAGTGCCTAAATCCTGATGCTTAATACTTCCTTTTCCCCATCAGCAGCTTAACCTAGTTTCTGTGGGTTATAGCAAAAGCAATAGTCGTTTATATCTATAGTTCTCATAAATGTTGCAATACTATGAAACATAGTGAAGACAGCAAAATACTTTTCTTAAATGCTAGCCTTACTAAAACACCAGTATATCCTAGATATTATTAAAAATGGATTAGGCTTTTGAGCTGACTCTCTCAAGTATGAGGCTTCCTCTTCAGCTGAGAAAAAAGGGTCTGCAGGAGGGAAGGCTCCTTGGAGAGGCAGGATGCTGATTTCCATCTCATCTCTGGAGATTAAATACCTCTCTATCCAGAACCCTGTGCTCGCATTTAACCTTTGTTTTATTTATGTTTTTCACTTGAGTTTTTTCCCCTTTCATATAGAGTTCTCATTCTAAAACTATGAATTTCAGATTATTTTAGAACGGCCTTAGTTAATCCACTCTGTATTTTCATAAATATAATAGGAATCTAAAGTTTGTCAAAATAACATATTGTTTTGAGGCTCTTATATTACTAGTCTTTAATTTATTCTGGAGTTCTTTTATATAACTTGATACCATTCGGTATCAAATTGGGTTTATCGTGCCTTTTTCCCTGGACATGTCCAGTATTTTTAGGAACATTTCCCAGAAGCTGGATGCTGTAGTCTATGACAATAAACTTCTATTATTTTTTCTGGCACAGATTTGGCATATTTCTAGGAAAACACTCTCTAAATAATTAACTGGCATAATTCAGCAACTTCCAGGGAGTGTTTCCTTTCAGTATTCCAGATGAAACCACACCATTCTGGCATTTTTCATCTACACTGTCTTCTGTCCCCCACATTCCTTGTACAATTTCACAACATGCAGGTTGTGCTTTAGCAGCTTGGTGTTTATAGTCCACTGCAATACAGTCACTTCCTCAGAGACAGGTATGTCAAAAGCTGTAGACTACAGATGGTCATGGGAAGATAGGTCCTTCATACACCTGAGAAACTAGACCAGGATCAAGGCCATTCATCTCTGTCTAATTGTGACTGTTTACTGGAAATTTTCCAGATAAGTGGAAGTGGTGGATATTCAGAGCATGCATAGACATACTAAAGGAACTTAGGATGGCCTGTGTCAAGATTCAGGGTCAGGACTGTACATCTGTCACAGCTCAGCATAAGCAGTGCTAAACTAGGTCTTCAGAGGGAAGTACTGCAGAGTTCCCCTAATGAGGAGCAAGGCCTGGAAATCAAAGGATTGCAGTCTAGGTGTCTCTTCTACTCCAAGGTACCATCTTCCAGTGAGACCACAACAGCAATGGATGGAGGAACTGCTTTTGCCAGAATTGTCAGCACATCAGACTCAGTGGTGAATTCCAGTCTAGGACCTCCACTGATCAAAGAACACCGGGTCTTCAGAAGTGAGATTCTGATAGTTCTTCTACTCATTGCCTTCCACAGTGAGTGAAACAGCCAAAAGCACCAGCTGCTGAAAGGTAGCTCCTTAGCTGCAGCTAGACAACCCTGCAGGGTCCTGACACCACATCTCACCTAGTGCAGTTAAAGTAAACACAGCCAGGCATATTTGTCTACCAAATAAGAATGATGCTGGCAAGCATTTTTGTATGGTAAGTGATCCAGTCCTCCTCTGCTTTGGCCTCTCCCAACAGAGGGCATGGTATCACTCTTGGAAAGTGACACTGGATACTCCATCCATAGCACAAGATTCTTTTGCATATATTTCTGAAAGCAGCACAGAGCTGATAGGTAAACAAAACAAAACAAATAAAAATGTTATCTGTTTTATATCGCATGTAGAGATGTATCCAGTGCAGCAGTTTTCTGTCTCTCTGTGACCCCTTTTAACTATTCAAGTAATTTTTTTTTAGCTCAGGCTCATGGATACTGCATATAAAACCAGCATCTTTCTCAGCCTTCCTTTCCTCACCCCAAAACTGCTTCCCACATCCACAACATCTGCCCCATCTTCCAGACAGCCCTATCAGGTGGGCTGAATGATGTAAAATGGAGCTAGTAACACAGGGCACCTATATTTTTTTCTGAAAACCACGATCCACTTCACAGCAGCACCGTTTAGATGCTCAAGTCAAAATACATTCAGCAAATGAGCACAGACAGACTCCCACAGCTCCAGCCATCCTTTCTCTACTCCCTTTGCCTCCTTGCCTGTCTTCCTACAGTCTTGGCAACAGCCTACATGCATGAGGCACACGTCAATCAAAAGGCATGGCCCAGAATAGTTCGTGTGCTGGGAATTACTCAGATAGCCTTGGATAATCCCATCCTTACACCGACCTTATAGGGTCAGTACAGCTGCAGGCTCCTGAGAGACATGATGCAATTGGGCCTCTGCCATCACATACTACAAGTGTAAGAAGACCAGGCTTAGTGTGCAGCAGCTGATGGGCCTAGTCAGGTTACAAGTATTCCAGCCAAAATTTCTGACTGTTCAGTATTGAAGTTTTATGATTTGCAATTTGATTTTATAATAATTTTATATGCCATTTTCCTTTATTTTCTGGTTTGAATGAGCATATATTTTGTCTGAAAATTTATTTATGAAATAAAACAAGATAAACACTTCAAACATTTATTTATATACTATTTATTCAAATATTTGACACAACCAAATGTTAACAAAAATAAAATACAATTAAAATGTCAAATATTTATTTAAATTTTATGGTAATTTTTTAAGTATAAAAATGAAAATGAGTAAAATGAGTCATCAGAAAATGAGCATCCACTCAAATTAAACTTTCTATTTCAACAGCCAAATATGTTATTGCTTTCCAAATTCAAGAAGGATATCTGCTAATTTTATTTTTTTATTTATTGTTATTTTGTTACTATTTTGTGAGAAAATAGCACCAAACATTCAGTTTGAATTCTTGCAGTTTAATACTAAGCTTTACACTATCGCTCAGAAAAGTACATAATTGTTTCCATTTAAAAGCTCTTTGAATTTCAAAATTTGCCTTCGATCTGTTCCCTGTTTTAATGTTTCTGATGGATCTGTAAAGTTACTTTCCCAACATTGTTCTCCCCTTTTCCTTGAAAATATAAAGCTGCCAATGCATTAGTTTTATCTCAGTGCATTCTGTACTGGACCCACTTGCAGATCCATTCTATACATGTTCTTCTATCTCTCTATTATTTTCATAGACAATTCATCAGGTCCACACCCAGACATCCAAAACCTGTGATAGATCACTGTGTGACAAGTCTGAACGCTTTTGTTAAATTGTGCACTCAGGTAAAATTTGAAGTTACGAAAGAAGACTTCACGTGGATTTACATGACTGAACACCTGCCACAACCAATCTGTGCTTTGAGCTCCTATGTTCATCTAATAAATATCAGTGTGCATGGTAAAACTAATCAAGCTGAAATGCATCCTGAAAAATGTATCCAGATGAACAGTCCTGCAAAAACTCACCCTTTTGCCTATCTTCCACTACTGCAAGTTATTCCATCATCTCCAATGGCTGCATGGATACTACAGAGCTGTTCCCTGTGTGCTGGGGGACACTCCCTCCAGGGCAGGCAGGAAGAAGGCCAGGTCACAGGGGCAGCCAGGGACAGACTTATCCCAGGGCATCAGGCACCTCCATGAGAGCAGAGACTACCACAGTTTCAGTCAGCCAGGTTGAGCTATAAATGTTGCTGTTGATTCTGAGGATGAAAAGCAATTTTCAAGAATTTTCTGCATGATGCAGCAGAGTTAAAAGCTTTGTGTGCTCCTTTCCTATGGAGTTACAGCCAATTCCCTTGGTTAGAGCAGGTGTGCTGGGTCAGTCATTTTTCAGGATCAGGCCAAAGAATGCACTGGCACTACACACATTCACCAGAAGTCACTCATCTCCAGTTTGCTGTGCAGCATGAGAAACCCGACAGGTATAATGGAACACGTGCTTTCATACCCGCCTTTATCATTACCGTTTGAAGCAGACAGGTACACAAATGAAACCTCTATGAGATTTGAATGTGCTTCACATGTAGTATTTGTTAGGAAATGGGACTTTCTTGGACTTTATATAAATGTATTTTTAAACTTTTTTAAGATGTATGCTGTCAATACTATTCATTATGTTTCACAGGAGGAAGAGAGCAACAGCTGGAAGTAATCTCTCTTGATGTTGGCCAAACAAATGGAAACTCCCATGGAATGTCATGAAAGATGAAGCAGTGTGACCACACAACCACAGAAACACACATAAAAACACAAACAATGCAAACCTCTTGTAAACTGGTTTTATCCTTTTGGAAAGAATTAATTTGATTTTGATTCTATATTTCTCAAAAAAATCATTAATTTTCTTCCCTGACTATTTTTTATTCTGTTTCACTCTCTTTAAATAATCCAAAATTATCTAGAACATATTCCATTAACAACAGAAACAAATAAAAAGTCTCATTTTAGTTTCTTCAACTGAACTACGTCAGGATTGAATGCAGATTATTCAAAACAAACCAGTCGCAACTAATATTTTGAAGTTTTGGCCTGGCAATAACTGAAAAGCAGAACAATTTGAATGCATTATTTTAATGACACTAAGTTGATTTCTTTCTTTAAATCCCTGCCATTCTTCCAATTAAATTAATTAGTACTGATTGGCATAGAACATTTATTTGAAAATATCCAAGTTAGACAATATTAAAATATTTTCTTGTATGAGTAGCTAGGAGATACGAAGGCTAGATGGAGCATTAATTTCACAGGTGAACAGAAATGGGTTCATTTTATTTGGCAATTTAATTATGACCTGTAAACAGCACAGGAGGAACATTAATACTTGACTTCTTTGTAGTAGAAAGGGTCTGTTTTTTTATTGGGAACTGCAACATTGCCGTGTATTCTCTGATGTTGTGCAACGCCTATTTTGTTTGGTGCACACAGACTCTTGCCAGAGAAGGTGGAGAAGCAGTCGAGAGCCCAATTATTCTCTGTGGCCTGGGGCAATGGAACGAGTTTCCACAGGCAGGATCATCTCCCACACCTGGCTCCTGGCTGCAGGCTTTCTTCTCTGCACACCACCTTCTGCCAGCTCTACCACTCCTAAGCCTTTTGTAATGCCAATTTGGTTACCTAAACTGAGAGAAAACAAGTGAATACTTTCCTGCTGTGCGGGTGAGTTGAAGCAGTGAGGAAAAGGGGTCAGAGCCCAAGCAAGGCAAGAAGAGAAAGCCTGCAGCTGGGAGAATGGACATGGGATGCAAGAGCAGAAGACAGAGGAAGCAGAAGAATTCTTTCAACTATCTTGGACTATGGGAGACAAAACACGGGCTGAATGGCAGCTATATTTCTTCATGTTTGTTAAAAAAAAGAGCTATTCTCAGACTTTCTTTGTCATTGAAAGATACACATATAAATCAAATATTCTTTAATGGTTCTTTTGTAGCTTGTGCAGTTGCTTAGCTCATGAATGGCAAAGCGAGACCTGTTCCATGTCTGGGACTCCTTAGAGTTACAATATAAATAATAGAAATTCCCAGGCATGGAGGATTTCTGTGCCAAAGATACAGCTTGTAGTGCCAGAAATTTTGATTAGGAAACTAGAAATATTCCTTCCTTTTGATAGGTCAAGTTATTTAAACATCTTTGAGGGATGAAGTCCTTTATGCTGGTTTGAGAGCAAACCAAACTCTAGGTATTGCTGGAAGAGATTGCAGTTACAAATGAATTAGAAGATTGCTTCAATTGGTAAAGGAAAAAAAATTGGCAACTAAGATCTTAGACCTGATGTTTTCTGTTCATATATCATTTTCATTCTCACTTGTGAGATGATTTTGACTCATGTTCTTTATTTGTTTTCAGAAGAACTGAAGAGATTTGAAACTAAGTATGTAAAATTACAAAAGTACAGTCTTAATTACCATCAAGCTCACTCAAATTGTCTGTTTGTTCCAAAATCTGAATCTTGTATTATTCTAGCCCAAAGAAACTATGATTGTTTCTACTGCCCCTTTTCATTACTTTACACTTCTCCAAGCCAAACTAAATAAGCTACTTTATCAGCCTCCAAGCCATATCCAATCCAATAATTTTCAAAAGGTTGTCTCCTCTATTTGCAGGTCCAGCCCATCTTAGCATTATCAGCAAATTTATGTTCGTTTGAAATTGCATACTCCCTTCAAGTCATTTATGTTCACAAAGAAACCTGTAGTAAAAGAATATTAATAAGATAGAGTAAAAGCAAGTACATTGACTTGCAGCTGAAATGTACCTTGTATGTCCTATGAAACAGAAGTACTATACAGTACTTCATAAAGTTGCTCAGGTGGCACCTTGTGGTGATTAATTTAAGAAGGCATATGGTACCTTTCAGTCCCATTTGTGATTTTCCTTCTTTTTATTGCTTTCTTTCATGACCTTTAACCTATCCTTAGTAACGCAGTAATAAATAATGTCCTTCCATGGCTGATTTTGAAGCAAGAATGCCTCTGGAATGCACCTCTTCCTGAAAGCATGCCATTAGGAGAACCTGATTATATAACTTTTGTGTAATGACAGCAAAAGCTTCAATTTAAAAAAAATAAATTTACTATATCCACCTCCTCAATGTAGTTCTTTTCTTTTTCCTGCACAGTAGACCTGAAAGGGAAAAAGAGTGGAAATTGGCCAAGCTGCAGGGAGAAAAGGTCAAAATGAAAGGACACTCAGGGAGATAAATGTTATTAAAGATGGATATCTATGCCTACTCCATGGTTTGCCACCATGTGCAGGGACCATATTGAATAATGATCCCAGGTTGACCCACGTTTCTATGGAAAAATAAGGTTTCTACACAGTGGACAGAAGTCCAGAGAAACAGATGTAACACTTCGCTCCTGAAGTGACTGGCTTGTTTGTGCTGTAGATGTCTTATTCATTCTAAAGTTACTTAAAAAAAAAATGTAAGTGGTCACTTGTTGAGAAATTCTTCATTGAGAATAAACTTTACCCTTAAATGTAATTTACATCTTGAAAGTAGCCTTTACAGAATTTCTTTTAGAACAGTCATCCAAAAAAAGCCATGAATTCAACCGTACAACTTTTAATTCTTTGAATTTTTAATCTGATACTGTAAAAATGAACTTCTAAACATGCTGCTTCACACCTAGGGCATCTGTTACCATATTATTGCCGTGTAGCCTTACCTGCTTGCTGGGTGCTATACATGACTGCATTGCCTCTCTTCTCTCTCTGTCCAGGAGTACATATCCCTCACTCCTGCACCTGGCTGTGGCACAGTTAGCCATGCTGAGACAAGGAAAGAAAATCACAGTCAATCAGACTTCTGCAGCCATCCCGCTCAATGGCCTCCAGCAGCTCCCTTGCCCTCAGTCAGGGTTTCTTCCCAAGCCACCACAAGGTAATTGCCCTCACTATAAAGTGTTCTGAGATCAACAAGTGAGTTACATCAGGGATAGGTATTCTTGTCAGAAGGAACAATTCAGAGAGAATTGTTCAAACTTACGGCTTCTTCCAGTCCTGCTCGGTTTATATCACGTCGCTAGCAGGAGATGGCTGTACCCGTGACTACTCAGCTCCTCATTCCCCTCCTATGCCCCTGTGTAGCCTTGGGGCAGGCTCTGTACCCACCTGCACGCTGGGCAACCCCTTCCCATTCTCAGCGTGGTCAGACTCCGTCTTGCCACCAAAGGTCTTTTCAGTCACACATGGGATACCCAGCATAGCTCTGCTGCCTGCAGTCTCACAGACAGCCTCAAAGCTGCTGCCCATTGATACTGTGAATATATCTTTCCTTGTACATCATCTCTGCAATTCAAATTGCTCTACCATTCTGTATCACATTTTGATTTTTCTTGACTATGATGCTGTTCTGAAGTATGGAATCAAATACTTTTATGAAATAGGGTTAGACATTTTTCCACTCAATCAGCAAGATAGGTAAAGGATTCAACACAACAGTGAGACACCTTTTTTTCTCCCTTCAGGAGTTAATAATGAATGTTCATCAATAAATCATGGTGCTATAAAACTTTCTAATTATTTGTCTTTGGTTTTCCCTGAAATTAAAAACACAGTGTACATTAATTCCTTGCGGTTGCCTCCACAGAACAATAGAAAAGTGAGGATGATTCGACTTGATATCCCCACCTCTCTAGGGGGTGCACAAAAGAAAAGATGTAAGGACATAGGTGTAAGTTCAGGAGATACAAAACACCCTGAATTACCTGATCAAAAATAATAATAAAAAGTTTATCAACAATAAACAAAGAGCACAAAAGCATTAGACAAAATTATTTAAATCGGTCAGTATGTGCGTATGCTATAGCACTCCTTCCTAAGTGGCCCTTAGCTAATCCTAAAAATAAAGATTAGAAAATAGAAGCAATCATTTGGCAAATTGAAATTTGAACCCAAGTAGTACTTTCTGATGGCAAAACATATTTTATTTTTTTTTATCCAAAAGACTCTTAAATCATTTTTTTCTAAGCATTCTAGCTATCTTTTTGGAAACAAAGGCATATTTTTAAATTATTTTTGTCATATTTTTAAATGTCTCTCATTCTGTACTTTTTTCCATTTTGCAGTACTAAATACTAAAATATAAGTACTAAATACTAAAAAATAATACAGTACATAAATAATTCAATTGCTTTTTAAGAAAAATAGAAACAAATACAAACATGGTCAGAATAAATTTTTGTCCATCTTTGTTACTAAAATGATGTTAGGACTTGATTTGAGTCCAACAATTTTTAAGTTCAAGTGACCTTACATCCCAGGACATTTTTAAGTTTGCAGTTACAATTTTTCTTTTATTGCACAGAAGCATCATGAAAAATAGTAAGGGACTTAGATTTTTCAGGTGATCCTCCACAAAAGTGTACTCCAGAAATTGGGACTGTATAGCACAATTCTCAGACATTTGGAAACTATGTGCCTCTGTTTCTTACACTTTCTTCTGTCATACACTTAAAAAATACCTCATGTTCATATTTTAATTCAACAACTGTTGCTTCAAGATAGTCACTAAATGGATGTGCAATAAACATTAACCTATGCAAAAATTTTCTTCTGTATTCTCCAGTTACTCAGATTATTCATATTGATTTCTTAAATTATTCAGCTTGTTCTTAGATGCAGTAATTTGTTGAATCAATTTAGGTTTAATTTCCTATTACAGTCCCATAAATCTTCTATGTGCTGCTTTGTCTTAGTGATATTGACTCTGTGCAAACAACTCAGAGGCTTCAGCTGGTTTTCAATGATCATCATGTTAAACATGTTTAAAATTCTTCCCTCAGATCCTTATTTCTGAGACCTGAAATATAGGCAATAACCTATTAGGACTCAGAATATTTCTTTCACTTCAAATATTGAATCAAATGATTCAGGCACAATGAAGAAGTGGAAGAAAATTAAACTGCTTTGTCTCAGTACACTGCAGGCCATGATTCTCTTTCTTTTGAACACTCTGTTTCCTCTCTCTTACTAGAAAATAGGGAGAAAGCCTTTTTAAAAAATCTTTTCAATTGTACAGTTGAATACTGTTAATCTTTCATCTTGATGGGTTACAAAATAAGGAAGAGAACATCTGAATCCTTAAATACAATGTTTCCTGATTCCTTGAATTCCAGGCAGCTTGCTTTTCCCTGGAAAGTCCATACATTTCTCCTTTGGTTGGATGTTACTGCCCTGTCTGGCAGCTTTTTTTGTTTTTCCACTTTCTTTTGTGAGGACAACAGTAGCACACTTCACAGGCTGCTAGAGTCACAAGAGCTCCTGTGGATTCTGAGGGCTGTAATCCATAGGTGCTGACTACACATTTGCATATACAGAAAAGTATTTTCATACTTTCTTGTTAAATGTAGAAACAGTTGTGGGAATGCCTGGAGTTTGACCACATCACTGTCTGCATGTACAGGAAGACACTTTAAACTACCACAGCAGACTGTGCCGCCTAAATCATCTTCTCTGAGAACACCATGAGCTAGATGGTAAGTGACTTTCATAGGTAGAATCCATCCCATGGTTTACAACAGTGAATGCCTTCTCCTTCCTTCACCAAGCCTGAGCCCTGAGCCCTGGATGCTTCAGTGCATAGAGTGGGAAAGCAGGAGTGCATTCAGTCTGACCTCAACTGAGTCTACTTGACTACAGCTTGCCAATCATCTGAACATTTAATTTGTCTAGAGTTTTTTTTTCCAAAAATTCTTAGTTTTCCTCTACTGCATCCTTTGAAGAGCATGGAATATCAGTGATCTTAAAAAATAGTTGTGTATGAATTCTCAGGAAAAGAAATTATGATCTTTTGCGAAGTCAAATGTTACTTCTGAGTTCACAGACAGGCAAAAGTCTGATCAACAGTTTCGGTGACTCAAGGACGATAAGATTTCTTCCTACTTGTATATTGAGTTTGACTGCTAGGTAAAGACAAGCACCGATTGAAGTCTATAAAGAATTCATCAATATTTTAAGGAAGGATAATTTTAAGCTTCCTTTTTGGGTCTTCTTTTTTTTAATTGGGCATTTAAATTTCTCTAAATGCTGTGTAAACAGTAGGTAAGTGATCTTCATATTCTGCACTTCCCTGAACTATATGGCCCCAATTTATGGCTATAGAAACTCAGAAATCCTATCCATGTGAAGACAGGGGGTTTTTTACATAGCATTTTATTATTAGCATTTGTAAAACCAAGATATATTTACATCAAACCACAAGTACATCTAGGTGTTAGAGATTTTTCTAATAACTTTTGAACTCATGGAGATTTTTGGTCTGCACAAAACTCTGTTGAAGTAGGTTAATGTTAAGGAAGATTTCTAAACACTCATTCTGTATGAGTGAAAACTGAGTACATATTCCGACCTTAAGTTTCATACCTTTGAACTGTGTGAAATCCCACCTTCCATTATTGTTCGAATTTGTTCATTTTACCAATATGTCCTGTAATCTTGTCTGCCAGCTCTTTCTATTTCTGTGTGTTCAATAATAAAAATATCTGATTAACTATCAAATATACAGCTTTCATTGCTAGGTGCAAATATGGATGTAGACGTAGATAAGGACATAGATACAGATACAGATATAGATAGATATCATAAAGAATAAAATCTAGTATTATTATTCCTTAGAAATTAATTCATAAGACCATCAACTACTATTAGTATTACTAATTAGATGCCATAGTCATAGGTACAATCCATGCACACAGATCTGTTCGTATTTATACTTCAAATCAGTTCTAAGGATGGTAAATTGGTCAAGGAATTGAACAATATTATTTATACCAGTATCTTGACTTAGGACCCCATACTTACTCTCTTCCGGGAAAACATACATGGGTCCTGATTTTTTTCTATATTATATGGGAGCGTATGCATGTTTTGTAGGTGATTTTTAACTAGATACACAAAAATTTGGTTTCTTGCTTTTGAATGACTGTACATGAATAATTTTCATTATAGAATTGCTTACTCCTTTATAAACACTCCTTATATGAATATTATACTGAAGTATTCAGATCTTTTTAATTTAATAACTGAAAACAAAACATTTGAGAATAGAAATGTCTACTATTAAAAAAAGAGGAATAAAATAATGTAATTTAAAATAAATTTCCATTCCAAATTTGAGACAAAACTGTTGAACTGCACTCTATTCAAAATCTGTTATCTTTAATCCAGTGAATTGCTCCAGAAAACTGAAAAAGTGAAAGCAAATAAAATCAAGCAAACACCTAAGATGAAACCTGTAATATTTGGGTGGTTGTTGTCTTATCCACTGTCATTACAGGAGGAACATATTTGTTGTATTGTATTTTTTATGAATACATAAAAGGTGCTACATTTCAATATCAAGAAGTCTTCTGCTTTTCAGTTTTTATTTTTAATGTATTACATTATTGAAATTAAGAACAGCAATTATTTAGTACTTCTGTTGAAATGCTGTGGTTTATGTCATATTTTATATTGGAGACTATTTATTATTTCTTTGTAAAAAGTAAAATCATATAGACATTTTGTAATTAAGACTGTGATCTCCATTACTATATTTCTCAATTGAAAGTGCAGATTTCATAAATTTAAAGTGCTTGTTCTTCAGCTTGTCCACCTAAATACCCATTCTATATTTAAATGGATTCATTTAAAGTAATGTTATGGATTACTGGACTTGTGTCAGCATGATTTAAGAACTACCTGTATTGCTGTCTTAGTTGGACTTATCTAGAATAATGTGCTTTATAGCCGGTTTTTTTTGTATTGCACTAGGGATCTATTGCACACCTAATGGCAACACAATCAAATGTTTAACATATTTGTAGTGAATAGCCACAGCTAAGAGCTCTGCATAGCTAAAACTTCTTGAGAATCAGATACCCAATGGACACGACACGGTGGAGAATTAAGAATATAATGGAAATATCAACAAGTCCTCTGGGCACAAAAAGAAAAAGGCAAATAGAAACAAGTGCTTCTTTGATGTGCTTTGTAGACACACTAATGAGATGTACATGGTGTTACGTATGATCAGATGACTATTTGGGTGGGTGCTGTATTTTTAATGTAACTGGAGTTTAAAATTTAAATCAGTACTCGTCTTCCTTTGTAGTTTGCAAGCCTTGACTCAAGAGAAGGAAGTAAATACAAAATATACAAGAGGGTCAGCAATACAGAATTTGCACGTTCAAGAAAGCTCAAAATTATTTTTCTGTCTTTGCTCTACAGAGGAGTTCTGTGAGAATATCTATAAATAAATCATATTGAAACATTTTAAAATCCATCTGTCAGGTCGGCATAAGTAAGTGTCAAATGGAGAGTTTAGGCAAAATGTAGGGGTGGACTTCAAAATGAGAGATATTAATTGCTCTCACTGGTCGTAACACGGAACCACAGATATAGGTTAAAACAGCTGTGCTTTACTTCTGCTCAGTTACACAGCAACCATTGTAAAACAGTGTTCATGAAGTAAATGTTATGGGTTAACACCACACCTTAACTACAGTGAAGATTTTTAATGCTTCTCCAGCTCAGTAAAGAAATAACTAGCTAAGGGCAAAGTGCCCAAATAGCACACAGTTAATAATAGTGTACAATACATTTACTCTGAGAAATTAAGTGTATCCTGCATGTGCAGTTACTTAATCAACACTGGGGAAAAGTAAGCCAAGATCAAATAATCACTGGTGAAATCACCTTACTGTGAAATGCAAGGGGAATTTGGAAAGGTTTCTATGTCACACAGCCTGGTATCTGTGCTATAAGTGTTACAGTGAGGTGTTATTTCAGATTAGCACTCATCTGATTGCCCAGTAGCCATTGCATTACCAAACCTGCTACCCTGGGCTGCCTCTCTGGCATAGTATCACTTGAAAGAAGCACGGGCCGTCCAGGAACTGTGAACCAGAGCACGTAGGGATGAGCATGAAACCCACTTCAAAAATGCACATCTAACTTAAACCAAAATGCTCAGGCAAGGACATCTACTATGACTGAACTGCGCCGGGTATGTGCTGGACTGGAGACATGAAGGGCCCAGCCTCTCTGTTGTCCATAGCTATTCAGGGAATTGCTGTATCTCCAAATGTCTCCACCTTAACCAGGGGCTGTGCTATTAGCAATGCTTCTGTTCTCAGTCATTCCTTGGAAAATGTGTGCTCCTCTTTAGTGACAGATTGCAGTAATTCCTGATACCTGACATGCCATCCAGTTCTTACCTTTGAGCAACATGTACGTTGCTGATTCCTACAGAGGAGTGTCTGCAGAAATACAATGCCTGTTAGAAAATCTGCACCTTGGTTTACTCTATTCACATTTTCTGTAAGTTGCTAGCCACTGCACCTAGGATATCTTTGCTGAACAGAAATCAGGACAAAATGTTTGCCCTGAGGGAAAACTAGTATCTAGCTTACTACCTGAAATGAAAGCACATCCAAGATGAGTTTAATTTTTGACAAATACAATTTTAAACTGCTTTGATGGAATCTGATCACCTTGTGAGTGGAAAAGTTCAATGAACTGCTTAAAGCAGTAAAGAAAAATAACCTTTCAATTTTCCACAGAGTAAGATGAAATATTTCGTGAACATATGCAATATAAACAGAGAACCTACTCTTCTTTTGAAGAGCCACATTTGGCTGTTAGCCAAAATGCAAGTCATCTTAAAAAGTAGCAGAAAGTTTGACTGAAATGAACAACAAAGGCAGAAAGGAAAAGAAGACCAAGAAATGATGAAATTTCTTCATTGTTCAATGTCTGTTCAACTGTTGGCCGAGGTGGCATGGACAGAAAAAGAACAGGAGTTAGTAACACATCCAAGTTACATCCATACTTCTGACCTTGTCCTTATTCTGTTTAAAAGTTCACTTCTGAAAGCAGAAAATATCTTTGATCACTTTGAAGCCCAGGAGAAAACCTATTTTCTTTGCTTCCCATGCTTGTAACGGCAGGAGCAGAAGCTGGCAAGGAAAGAAGCAGGGCAGAGGAACTTATCTCATTTTAATCAAAATTTAAATCAATAAGCAGGAAATCTTGCTGTAATAAAGCTTATCTTGCTTTTCATGAGTAGTTTTCAGTTACTGTGACAAAGGAAGGTTGATTCTCATTGGCTGGTAAATTTGCTTTACAGTTTATTTATGGCAAATACAGGATTTGCAGTAAGTATAATAGGTTTTGTTTACCAGAAAGATCTGTAGTATTTGGCTAAACAATTATACGATTCAACATAATATTTACCTGCATTTCATTGTTTTGTTTCATTTTTAGAAAATCATTCTCTACTTTGCTGATGAAGAGTATTTACCTTTTTGTTGTTTCTGAGTATATTTGTAGAAATTATATTCATGTAGAAAATGAAATGGAGTCTAAAAAAAAAGCAGTATTTTAAATTATTCTATTTGTGATTGGAAAGACATCTTTAAATAATCCAAGTAACATAACATAGATATCTACTGATTTAATAGGGGTTTTATTCTGAATGATGTAATGAGAACAAAATTTTACACACAGTTAGTTGTCTGAAGGAATTTGTATTCTCCTGAAGTGCTTGGAAACTAGCAAGTTCTGTCTTTTCACACTTCCATCATGTAGGTGAAGAAAGTGGAGGAAAAAAGTATATCGGCTTCTTAAATTCACTGTAGACTTCATAATTGTGGAACTAGTCTTTGAACTTAACTGTATGAATAAATTGAAATGAGAAAATCATTTCCTTAGCATCATCAGAAGCTGTTGATAAGCAGAAGACTGTGAATCCATATACGTAGTATGCATCTCTCAGTTTAGGTACAGTGGAAAGGATTTTTACTTGGAATGTTGTTTTACTTTGTGTCTAATTTGAGAAACAGCATTCTGTCTTAGCCTTTTCTGTTAAACCACTTTATGTCAAACCCTGCAAACAGATTTAAGTATATCAGAAACCTAGATTACAGCATAGATGGCTGTTTTCCCACTGTTCTGAAAATTTAGAGATAGTCTTATTGATGTTACAAAAAACTATGGCCAGTATGCCATCAGGAATGTTATGCAGTAAAGGAGAATATGTTCTCCATCATGCCCTCCAGGTATAAGGTTGTGTATCTACCTGAAAGCCTGCAAGATGGTGATACTGCAAGATGATTTCCTGTTCCCATGTGTTTTACTTTAATAAGAACTGTAGACCACCTGGTTTAAGTAGTTAATTTTAGAGACAACCAGGGAAAATATAGCTGTGGCTATAGCGTACAGAAAGGTGCATTAAAATGAATTATGTGTTTTAAAGCCATAATAAATGGAGTAGCAAAGAAAATGATTCAGGGACTTGTCCAGTGGCCTGTACTGCTGTATTTGTGCAAGATAGAGCCTTGCTAAAGCATTTCTGCAGCTAATTTCAATCAGTTTATTATTTTAAATGCATAATGTTTTGACTGCTTTGCTCATGATTTGACTACTTTGCTACAATATTAATGTAATGTGCTCTCATACAGTCCAAAGATCAGCTGAAAATTTCAGCAGCCAGTCTCCATGGCCAGCTTCCAAGCTACTGCAGTAACTCTCTTATCCATGGGAACAGCTGATATAATGCCAGCTTTTCATTGCAAGGTGGGTTCTACTCTCATCTGTCAGAAGCTGCAAGTTGACCTGTTCATCTGCAAATATCTTCTTGAGCCACTGTTTCTCCAAAGAGTATATTCTACAAATTTTGTTTGGCAATGATGAGAAAGGAATCAGAAAATGTCAATATAGTTTCACTAAGGGAAAATCAAGCTTGATAAGCCTGACTGCTCTATACAATGAAACAACTGGTTATGAAGGTGAGGGGAAAGTGGTGGATGTGATAAAGCTTAAATTTAGCAAAACTTTTGACTCTGGTTTCCACAGCGTTCTGATTTGGAAACTGAGTTGAGATAGGCAGGATGGACTGAAAATTGGCTGGACAACCAGAATCACAGGCAAGTAATCAATAGCTTTAAATCTGTCTGGAATAGCTATCTAGCCAGGTGTCAGTACTGAGGTCTATTTTGTTTAATAGCATTATCACTGACCTGGCTGATGAGACAGAATCCAGCAGTAGCAAATCTGTGTACAATATTAAATCATAGGGAGTGGCTGCATATCTAACATCGGTGCTTCAGTTCAGGACACTGAGAAACTTAAGGACTGGACTAACAAGGGATTGATTCTACCACAAAAGGGCAAAGATTATACCTGGGACAGAATAATCCCTTCCATCAACCAAAACCAGGAACCAAATGAACCAGCACTAGCCCTGGTGTGAAGGACCTGGGGTTTACAGCAGAGTATATGCCAGCGGTTCACCTCAATAACAAATGCAGAAAAAAATAGCCACATCCTAGAAGAGCGTGGTCCAGAAGATGAATTTATCTTCTTCCATGTGGCTAAGGTGAGGCTATGCCTAGAATATGATGTCCAGTTTTGAGCCTGCTGTTCCAGGTGGATGTTGACAATCTGGAAGGAATCCACTGGGGCTACCAAAGTGACTAACGGCATGTGATATAGGAGAAGCAGTATATCGAAGTGGGCTTGTTTAGTCTAGTGAAGAGAATGCTTGCAGGTAATTTAATACCTTCCTATAATGACTTGACCAGCTGTTTCAAAAGTGACAGAACCACATTCTTCTCTGTATAAGCAGAAGGAAAAACAAGAGGCAGCAGCCACAACTTTCAACTTGAATGTTTATACAGGACATAAAGAACAACTCTTTCAGGAGAGCACTGAGTGAAAGCAGTACTGAAAGGGTTGTTGGTATCCAGAGAGACTGTGGAAAATCTGTTCTCAAACCAAAACTCAGCTGGACAAAGTCACAGCTGGTCCAGTTGCAATAGTTCTCCTTCAGGTAGCAGAGGTCCCTTCCAGCCAATGTTTCCGTGACTCTGTAATTCCCCCAAATTCTGCTTCCGCACCAAGTTCATTTGAGGATGCAGATGGATAAAATCATCTTCATTTATCTTTCCTTCTTTTTGTGCACCAGGCTTGTGGGAGCTATTACAGTTTTCAGGGTTTTATTTATTTCCTGAAATTTTTCAAATGAAAAATCTGAGCTGATTGAAGATGAAACAACTGGAAGCATCAGACCAGTTATTACAGTTAATATCAGAGAATTCAAAATTGCATAATCTCAGGCAAAACAAGGAGGACTGTGAAAGAAAAAAAAAAAAAAAGAAAAAGAAAACAAACATTTGTAATCCTGGACACAGTATTTTATTTGGAAGAGCTAATGAATTATTGACATTATGCTTATAATCTATAGTTGGATAAAGGGTTTGCTAGCTGCACATGCAAAACCTTAGCTGCAGTTGCAGGAAGAATGTTTTGTAATTTGTAGCCAGCGAAAATAATTTAGCATTGATTTGAAATTCATGGCTTCAGTCACTGTATGGAAGAGAAATTAGTCACAGTGGATTGATGGCATTGTGATACTTGAAAGATATTGAGTTGCTTTATTCATGATTCAGATAAAACCACGACATCCTTCTAAACCAAAATGGTGTGTGAATATGCAGTGGTTATCAATTGATACAAAAGGACTCTCTAGGCAAGTGATGTGTTTTTCCAAAATATTTTATATGGTTTAAGAGGCTTTAAAATACACTATTAAAAACAGAATGTATAATATTTGTTAAAAAAAAAATGTAGGATACCACATAGCATTCAAGGTCCCACATGTTAAAATGCATAAGTTCTGTTCCAGGAAGCTCTATTTTTCAGATAATAGAAAATCTAGAAAGAAAACCTTATTGAGAGAAAACTGCAGCAGATGCTAAGATAAGGAAAGCTCTCGGTTTCTAATTCTGACCTTATTAATCAACTGTGCACTGGAGCTGCACATTGCACTGGCATTCATACATAATGAGAAATGGGGAAATCATTCTCAGTGGACACATGGCACATGGCACAATGCTGGACTATTTTAAAAGCTCACTAATGAGGATAAGGGACTATCAAATCCTCTTGCAGAGCTTATATTGTCCTTTGCCTAACTGTGCCAGTTAGGAGTACAGTCTACTTCCTTCCTCAGCTATTGGTTTGCAAAGGTGTGAGTAAATCTAGCTGAAGCAGATCCTAATTCAGCCCTTCTCGCTGTTGTGTGCTCTTGAACTGAGTGAGCAGAGGTTACAAGAATCGTGCATTATGTTGAGTAGCATTTTTATCTGTGTGCTAAGTATTCAGGAAAGTTGGAAGAGTATGGGAGCATCAAGAGACACACTCCTTTGATGATATTTTCAGGAAATGATCCGGACAAATTCATGGATTTTTTTTTTCAAGGGATCAGCTGTCTCAGCATAAAATGTTTTGCATGTTACTTTGACATGGGAAAAGGATAATTGCCAACATCACTCACAGATCTGAAGAATGAATTTTATTGGAAAGAGAAAAAATGTCTTTTTTTGTAGTGATAACCACTAGGTCACATGGGAGACCCGATGAAATGTACAGCATGTGATTGGGAATGCTTGGGGAGAATTACAGCCAAAGGAATTTGGGCAGTAGTGTCCCAGGTGAAAGCTGCAGCATTGAAGTTGCATAAAACCCAGTCTCTCATGAGGTCATAACGTTCTAGATATCATTAAGTTATCAATCTAAAGATAAACTCACACCTAGAAACTACTTACACCCCTCCTTTTTTAGGGATATTGTCTGAATGTGCACGTGATAGGAAACAAAAGCAAGCATGGAAGAAAATTCATTTATGTGGACTTTTTCTTGTGTGGGTGCCTGTGCTATGTTCAGGGAAAGAAGACTAGGTACATTTGATATAAACAGAAAGATAACATCAAAGTCCCCTGGTTTACATAATCAATTTCCCTTCTACAGCAACATTTAAAAGCAGTCAAACAAATTAAGCATACTAAAAGACAAACACATGCTAAACAAATCTTTACAAGTCAATAAAGTAGATGTTAAAAATACTAGTTAATGAGTTTCTAATCACAGTAGATCTCAGCATTGATGTTCTTCCCTGATACCCACCTCTCCTTGAAAACAAAAAAAAACAAACCACCAATTAAATTGCACATCCCTAGGAGGATGTCTTATATCCAGTGGCTATGCATCCTATTACTTTGTCACCCGACCAGTTATCAGTTTGGCACACATGTTATAAATAAGATCATTTTGAATACCTGCCTAGCAGCACTTAGTTTTCAGTTTCCCTAGAGTGTTGCCTACACACAAAATGATTATTTAAAAGCCAGTATTCTAAACATAGATACCATGTTAGCAATTATTAGGCAGTACGAATAACAACAGCAACTAACAACCTATTTTGTAGATATGGCAGATAGAAGACCATCTTACTTTATTTTTAAAGACAGAAGGGCCCAAAAGGAAAAAAATCCACAAGGAATTTCAGAGTGTCAAGGAGTCGACTGGAAAAGTCAGAGGGAATTCAATGATGCAACAGTAATGCACACTGAAGGGAGAAAAATGAGGTATTTGTACATATTAAGTCTAAAGTAAGTGTACTAACTGACAGGGACATTGACATTACTCTGGATGGCACTGCATCGAGAAGCTGCAGATGGAGAAATTAAAAGATACAAACTGATATGAGATGTGTTGATAAGGAAAACTACAGAGAAATTTTATTCTGCTAAAAAGACAGGGGTCGATTTTTGGAGCACTGCTGGGAAAGTTTAAAAAAATTACAAAAATTTATTTTAAGTGAAATCATAAGAGGAGACAAGAAGCATTTATTTGATCAAGTTCTGTGTTTGTACTTTCAGTAACTTTCCTGAATAGTTGTTCATTCTTGTTTTCTTATATAAATACTAAAATATGAAACCTTTACACTTGTTTAGTTGCATTCTTTGCTAATATTGGCAACTTATATCTAAAATTATTTAAATAGTTTTGTGGTTTCATGGGTATTTGTTCACTGTATTATTTTTTTCTTTTCATTATTCTAGAAAATGCTAATTCATCTGCTTATTACATTTTCATGTTTTTATAATTTCCTTTTTTTTAAAATTACAACAGAATTTGGGTCAAACTATATTTGGATTGAAATATATATTCTATTGAAAGATTTTTGGTTAGCCTAAGGAGACCCAGTAGAAATGGCTACATTTTTTAAAAGAGAGGATTGAAAAAGGAGGACTAACTGGTAAAAGACAAATGTTAAACTCCTCTTCAAAAATGCAAGCATGAGAATCTGGAAAATACAGAAAAATCAAACCCACCTTTGCATATGGCTGGTTTTATTTAGCAGTTCCTCCTGGGAAGTATTTCATAACATGGGAAGGACAGGAAGTTTATTCGGCATAGTCATTGTGGATTTATGAATAGGAATTCATGCTTTACCACCAGGTTTCCTCCTATGATGAAATGGCCAGCACTATGTACAGATATGCTTCCCAACATTCTCATTCTGCATATAGTTATGCAGCCTTTAATTTTCATATCTGATGAAGGTCATAGGTATAGTACATAACCTAATGTATTAAAAATAAATTGTGAAGGTTATAGAATTTTCAGGCCTTAATCATAGATTGTCAAATTTTTGTATTTAATTTTAAATTGTTTCTTTAAAAAAAAATGGGCATTTAATTTAAAAGAACATAATGATAGTTTATTCAGCTTTATGTGCATTTAATATCAAAAATAGGGAAATTAAAAGAGGTCCAGCAGAAAGGGAAGGAGGCTTAATACAGATATGCAAAAACTTTGGTTTGAAGAAAAATAAAAACTATTTCTCTGCAAGGAAGGAAGGCATGATAACAAGGTACTCAGTAGTCTTCCCTGCTCCTGCCTGCCTTAATTTCCTCCTATGGAAAGGAGTGTCTGATGTTCTCTTCCTTCCCTTGTCTTATCCACCAGCCTTGTTCACACATCCACTGTTAGTCATACTCCTGCAATTTTCCATATTCTGCTGTCATGGGAGAGGAACACTCTGAGTCTTTCTCAGTACAGGGAGACCATGTATTTTGCAATTTTCCAGTTTCAATTAGACTTTTTACCTTATCTCACATGTCTTTCAGGACTAGTCATGAGTTATCTGGTCGTTCTGAGCTTTGTATAAGCCTTGTTCCTCCTTTTTGAAACTTGTAACCCAGACACATAAGATTTATGACTTAGAAGTCAATTTTAATAATTTATTTAGGTAACATAAGAGCAAGAACAATATGATGAAATAAGTTTAGGTTATCAGTTGCAAGATTTCTCAGGCTAAATCAGCAGTGAATTGTACTCAGTTCAACACCTTCTTGTTTTAAGGCTGATGCAAAACACAAGCAATCATCCAGTCCTGACCACTAGAATAGGTATTTGGTTATTCCTTTGCTCTGACAAATTCCTTAGTAATCTTAGCAAAAGTGTCAAAGTTATTTGCATTTCCTTTAAATATTAAATCTCTACCTCTTGTCACATATACATATTATAAGAAAAATCTGTTCTGGAACTAAAGATTGGATGAAAGTGTTCAGGATTTTCTTAAGCATCTTGCTGTCAGTCAGCTAATGATTTTCTTTAATCAGGAAGCTTTAAATTATAATAACTATACTTGTGACCTCTGCAACTATTTTTTCATCATCATCCAACAGTAAAGGAAATGTTGAGTTAGACAAGTACTCAGCAGTCACATTGTTTCAGGCTGCATTTTACATTATATGTAAATTAAATGTACCTTGTTAGCAATTATATAATCCATTGCACTGCTTATTCAGTTCTTTTTTCCTCTTAACAGTGTCATGGATAGACCATGATCGCATGTAGTTTTACTCAACTGGAATGACAGGCTGTTCTCTGGTTAGTCATATGAGTGAGTCAAAAACTCCAGTTCAAACATATAATACTGTCTCCAAGACTGGCCAGCACCAGGTCTTTCAATGCAAAAGAGCTTTATACTTGGACAATGTGAGATAAATTGCCTCTTTGAAGGTTTAATCCTAAAGTGTCATAGTCAAATACTAGTTTAAACCTCAAAGAAATAAATTATCCAACCTTTCCAATGTCTGTTAGCAACATTTTTTAACTCAGTATGTGTACAAAAGTGTCACGTTTCTGTGTATCCTTCATCTCTTATGGAAATAGGTCCTGCAAACTAATTACAACATGTTCTCACAGCACTCTGCAGCACAGTACTGTTGTGTTAGTGCTGTTGACATTCTTGCAAACTCGTAACTCAAACACTGTATGGATACTCACCTTGGAATTATTTTCATGAGACATAGTTTTGTTTCCTTTGCTTCTTCATACTTTGCAAGTTTCCTGTTATGGAATGGAGAATCACAGAATCGTTTAGGTTGGAAAAGATCTCTGAGATCATGGAGTACAATCTTTAACCAAACACCACCTTGTCAACTAGACCACAGCACTAGGTGCCAGACCCAGTGTTTCTTTAAACACCTCCAGGGACAGTGACTACGCCACCTCCCTGTGCAGTCTGTTCCAACGCTTAATCACCCTTTCTGTGAAGAAATTCTTCCTAATGTCCAAGATGAACATTCCCTTGTGCAGCTTGAGACTATGTTCCCCTGTCCTGTCACTACTTGCCTAGAAGAAGAGGCTGACCCCCACCTGGTTGCAACATTCTTTTAGGCAATAAGGTCACTTCTGAGCTTCCTCTTCTACAGGCTAAACAATCTCAGCTCCTTCAGTTGCTCCTTACAGGACTTAGCCTCTAGACCCTTCACCACTTTGTTGTCCTTCTCTGGAGAAGACACGCAACACCAAAGAATAGAGGAAAATGCAGAAAATTAAAACAGTCACAACAGTAAGGCACACTATTTTAATTCATAAAATATGAGACCATCTAAATGCTTCCTGACACCTCATTCTAATGACAAATAATGAAATAAGAAACATAGAGGGCACAAATGATTCCAGTCACTTGACAAACATTATGAAAGCAGGAAGAGATTCAGTCCTTTTTATATAATTGTGTTCATATAGCAGTCTTTAGACATATTATTTAGAATTACTAAATAACAGACCTAATGTAGCCATTATCTATAATAAAAGAAAACAGGAAGAAATTTTCCTTACATTGATTATTCCAATTTTTAAATAAATATCATTAAGGAACTGAATTACTGTTAAATCATTTTCTATTCATTTCAGTATAAATTTTTTTCAGGTACAGAATGTAAACTTTGTTCTTTCCAGGAAAAGCTCCACTGGAGCAAGAATCACATTTAACTTGACAAAATTGATCAGATTTTATTAACAGGTTCAGTGTGCTGACAGACTGTTTTTAGCTTCCTAAATATTCTAGAAAGCATATTATTATTTGTACCTAATTGTATTTTATCCAGCTTTGACGACTGCATAGAGCAAGACATTTTGTTAATAAGGATGCTATTTTTAATGTAACCTATTTGTCAGAATGGCAACTTTAATAGCACAGCATGAAGCAAGCAGAGAGCACGTGCTCTTTCAAGCAGCCCCACTGCAGTTGCTGTTTTAACAGTGAGACCTCTTTAACAGTGCAGCTGAGGGTTATCTCAGGTTTACTACAGTCATCTCTTGGATCTTGCTAGCTCCTAGCTGCAAGAATATTGCAATGGGTTTAAAATATTTTATCATGACCCTTGCTCATAAGGCAAAACTATAGTGATGGTGAATAGCCTGTCTATGTGTATTCCATAGCCCTGGTGACCAGATGCTCCATGCTCCAGTTATAGTCCCTGAAGAACATGCTGAGCTCTGGGTGTCTTTGGGTCTCCCTAAGCACAGCATAAAAGTGGAAGGTTACTTGTGCTTGCAAATGCAGTATGCAATTGTTTTGAGAGTGTGTGCCTACTCAGTGAACATTCAAGAGCTCTAAGGCTATTGCAAGCACTAGGGAAATAGGAGGGCCTTGAAGAGTTCTGCAGAGGAATACCTGCCTCTGTAGCCTTTCTATCCAGTGATAAGGGATGTCTCCACTTTAGGGTAGTCTATATTCAAAGACATATATCTACTCAAAAGAAAAAGCTCACTTAACATTTGAGTTTTCCCCAGCCATATATCCTTTTGCATACATTTCTCAGACTGAGGAACAAGGTTCACTCTCCTTGATACTTGTATCAATAAGCAGTTTTTGAAAAACAGTGTTCCCCCCTCTCATTTTACACTGTAAGGATATGTACAAGGCTTTCCACCTTGATTACTACAGAGTGAGTTTGTTGGGTAGTCCACATCCTTTTTTTTAGAAAATTTGAGCAAGGGAGAGCTGCTCATGTCTCTCACAGGCATTTTCCGGGACACAAGTACACATCCCTTCCAAATACCATTCTTAGCGGAGCAACAGTTACTTGGGAACCATGAAGGATCAGAGAATAACTAAATAATTCAGGCTGGAAGGGAGTTTGGAAGACCTCCAGTCTAAGCCCCTGCCCACAGCATGGCCAGCTGTAAGGTCAGACCAGGTTGCTTAGGGCTTCATCCAGCTGGATGTGGAGAAACTTGGGCCTTGTAATCGAGCATAGAGACTGAACAACCTCTCTGGACAAGCTGTGCCACTGCTTGGTTGCCCTTATGAGGAAAAGGGTTTTTTTTCTGTTTATCCACTCTTAAACTCTGTAGTTACTCTTCGTGTCCATTACGTGTTATCCTCCTATCATAAACTGTTGTGAAGATCACTGGTCCATCTTGTCAATAATCTCTTCATAAGCATCGGCTGTTATTTGGCTCCCACCAGAACCTGCTTTTATTGAGGGCAAACAAGCCCAATTTCACTGTGGATGATCAATATATTTCTGACGTTCTAGACCCCATAACTGGATGCAGTACATACAGGTCTTGAGAGTACAGGCTAGAACAGGATACTGGTTTCCCTCCATCTACTGACTCTGTTCCTTTCAATACCACCCTATACACTGGCGGCCTGTATTGCGGCATGGGGTTCTTCCTTCTCAGGTGAAGGTGTTTACATTGAATTGTTGACTTTCATGACGTTCCTGTTGGCCAATTGCTCCACTCAGTCTCCATTCAATGGCAGCTTTGCAGTCCTTTCTGTTTCCACAACTCCCTGAATTGTAGAGTATGAAACTCATAAAGTCAGCTGGGGAAACTGGCCATTTTTACTACTGCAGATAACAGTGCTTTACAGAGAAGCTCATAACTCATGTGTTTTTCCACTTGATGAGGACTCATAAACTTGTTCAGAACACAGCATTCCCCCTACAGAATTGCATAAATTCTCCCTGCTCCTCTACACACATGACATGGAACTCAGTAAGTCATATTTTTATTAATCTGAACACATTGCCATTTGGTCAATAAAGTGAAACTTCTCATTTGTCAAGTAAGGATTTAATATCAAGCACTTTGCACCACCATAACCTTAAAAAACTATAAGCTGGAATGTAAGCACAGGGAATAGACATACATTTTTAATGGTTATTTATATAAAGCATCTCATATAAATCAATGAAAGTATTCATGTAATTAAAGAGGTTACAACCTAGTTCTGGAATGCTGTTACACGTGCAAAATATTGCTTACAAATTTTAAGGGTATGTTACAGATACTAAAGAAGTAATGGCATCTAAACTGTAATCATCCATTCCATTATGGTCTGAGATTATTTTGATACAGAATTTTGGTTATGTCTATTTTGTGAATTCATGTAATTCCAATTTGACAAATTTAATCTTTTGAAATTGATAGGCTGGAGTATGTATGGATTTCAAGTATTTGCAAAGCAAGGCACAATATTTTGAGGAAAGTTAACAGGCAAGTATACACATGCAAAAATCCTACTTCAGGTGGCAAAACCCAAACACACTCTTTTGAAAAGAAAATATACATACAAATAAGCAAAGACATAAGAGTTGTGAAATACAAGTACCAATATTCTAGACATAAAACCAAAACAAAACAAATGATAATCACCTTTCTTTGAAATGAGTGCTACAAAAAGTGATGTATAAATCTTTTATCTCCACCTCTTCCCCCTGTTCCTCTCAATCCTACATTGTCAGAGTGTCAGACCTAGCTGTGAGGCCAGGTCAGCTCCCCCAACTGTGGAAGTCCTGCTCTTTAACAGCTATAGCTCCTGCCTTGACCACTGATGGTGTTTCTCCTTCTTTTCTAAGACTAATTTCTCCAGAGTTGTAAGGATTATTTTTTCATTACTTATCCTCACAAACCTTAGAAGCTAATCTCGCTATGCTGCTGCCCATTTCTACTTTCTTCCCTGTTTTTCCCCCCCTATTTTATTACAGCAGCACCACAATGCAGGCAGTTTCAACATCACCTGGCCCCCTGATGACTGACCAGAAACATTCTGTGCATCAAGCATGATTTGTTATGACATCTAGCTCAGTCCCAGCAAACTCTGACCCTTTGGTCAACAGAGACTCTGGATTAGTGACTAAAAACTGCAGGCATCTGGAAAGAAAGCTTTATGTTCACATGTTACTGTCATCTCAGAGAAGAGAAGGACCACAAGGACAAGTGAGCCAACCTGGTGCCTCTGTGGAGCGAAGGAGAAAGGAGTATGAGGGATGTCAGCATTCGCCATCCGACAGCACTCAGCCAGACCTCCTCTGGTATTATCCACCAGTACAGCATAAATTGCACCAGGCAGCAAAGAAAGAATATAGGAAAATTAGATATATTGAGAATCTAGATTAAAAATAGCAATACTATCTCTATTTTTGTAATCTACAAGAAACTCTCAGACTTCCTCATGCAGATTATAACTGCAATTATGTTCCTCTTCTGTTCCCACTTTTTTCTTTCTGTGTTCTAAATGCTTGAACACAGTTGCTTTGAGAATGGCCATCTTGTATCACAGCACTACATTGGTATGTCAGTAGTTTCTGCCTTAAGCCACTCAGGATATTAATGCTTAAAGGGTTTGCAATATTGAAGCCAGATTATTTTTCATCAGAGAATAGAGGTGCACTACAGGGAACCATTTTCTACCAAAACAAAGGCAAATTTCCCCTTCTCATTTATAAAACTTTCCCCTTAGATTCCCTCCATCCTGGCCCTGTCAGTTGACTTCTATTTCCCTTGTCTGGGTCTCCTCTCGGTTCTCCCTGACTATGCAGAACTACTCTTTCCATTGTGATTTCTCAAGTATTGGCAGTTTTGCCCTTTGCAACTTTAATTTATTTAATCTCTTCCTCGCCTTTGCATTTAAGTAATATGGATCACAATCACCTTCTACAGTTTTGTTATTTCCTCCTCACACCAACATTACTCTATCGACACAATGACAAAATATTTACCTCTGTGTCTTTTAGCATTCATTTCTCTCTAATCCATCACAGCACTGTGATCACTTTCTGCACACACCAAAGACACTGTTGTCATACCTGAAAGGTTTTATCTTCCATTGCTTGTCTTTCAGAAACAAAATTTTATGAAATTTTGTATTAATACAGTCATACAGTAAATAAATTTAGTTGTTTCATTTCATTCATGCCTGAGTGCATCTCAGGCTTGAATGTATCTTTCAGAAAACCAAACATATCTGAATTTCAGAGTCTTCACAGGATTAGGATTTTCATGGCTTTTAATGACATTTTAAGCATTGCCTGCAGTGGAGGAACTGAAAAATGGGGCTGAAAGAAATACATATGTGTATATAATAACACAATAGAATGAAATTACAGCAAATAAATTAGACATAACCAGTGAGAGTTATTTCAGTGAATTAATGGGTAAAAATAATTATGATGATGAGTCATTTTCTATCAATTGCTTCAGCAACCACTGGTCTCCATAGTACTATAAAACATTGCACAATGACATTAAGAAAATGGGTATACTTATGGCTCTCTTGCACTTATGTTAAAAAAAACAGAAAAGAATGTACTCCATAGCAATCGCTGTAGAAGAAACAAAAAGACAGTTGATCAGAGGCAAATCTGGATGTTCATTGGGATAACAAGAAAGATATAACTTCAAATATACAGTATAAACACACCAAGACTGCCACAAACAGGAAGTCAGGATGCAGAAATGGCATACTTATAAATAATAATAATAATAATAATCCTTGAAATCTATTATTAAAGAGAAACAGCTATGTCAAAATGGGAAATGCTGGTATATTTTATTTTTAAAATACAGTGAAGCAATGAATAAAAATACCACCTTGAGAAGGTATTATGGTCCACACACTTCTCTCCAGAGGTAGAAGTGATAACATGGGATAAAATGTTT
>NW_008681153.1:0-4453 GCF_000695815.1 Acanthisitta chloris | reverse complement strand
CTGTCCAAGCCGTGGGCTGACAGCTTTGTCAGGAGTATGTGATAGGAGATGGTGTCAAAGGCTTTGCTGAAGTCCAGGTAGACAACAGCCACAGCCTTCCCCTCATCTACCAGGGGGTCACCTGATCACAAAAGGAGATCAGGTTGGTCAGACAGGACCTGCCCTTCCTAAACCCATGCTGGCTGGGTCTGACCCGTTGTCCATCCTGTAGGTGCTGTGTGATGGCACTTAGGATGATCTGCTCCATGACTTTGCCAGACACTGAGGTCAGGCTGACAGGCCTGGAATTTCCCGGGTCCTCCTTGTAACCCTTTTTGTGGATTGGTGTGACATTCGCCAACTTCCAGTCATATAGGATCTCCCCAGCGAGCCAGGACTGTCAGTAAAGATCAGCTTAGAGACAGTTGTCAGGTTTATTGGTTGGTATTTTTTCTAAGTGATAACCCCCAGAAGACTGTGTTTTGTTCCAGTATGAGGCCACTGGGATGACAAGGTTTCTTTTGTCTTGAAATCAGGAAAGGCTGGGATAAATGGGATTGTTCAGCTTGGAAAAGAAGAAGACCTAATTGCAGCCTTCCAGTACCTAAAGGAGCTTACAAGAAAGCTGGAGAGAGACTATTTACAAGGGCCTGGAGTGGCAGGACAAGGGAGAAGGGCTTCACACTGACAGAGATTTTAGATTAGATATTAGAAAGAAATTCTTTACTGTGAGGTGCTGAGGCACCGGAACAGGTTGTCCAGAGAAGCTGTGGCTGCTCCATTCCCTGGGGAGTGTTCAAGGCCAGGTTGGACAGAGCTCTGAGAAACCTGGTCTAGTGAAATATATCCCTGACCATGGCAGGGGCGTTGAAAGTAGATGATCTTTCAAGGACCTTCCAATCCAGGTCATTCCATGTCTCTGTGAAATGCCTGTCACCTACCTCACAATGATTTTCTTGTTGCCAGGTGCTTTCAGAATTCAATTGCAATTTTTCTTAGTAATAACATCCCATTACTGTTGGTTAATGCCCTGGCTTTTGCATCCTGGAGCTGTACAGTTCCTTTGCTGGGTTGGTTAATACAAACAAGATGTGGTAAGCTTGAAATGTAATGGGTACTATAATATGTGTAATTACCCTGGCACCTAGAGACCTTCCCACTGCACCCAGTACTGTACAAACAGAGTGTTTCCAAATGCTGAAAGTTTAAACAGATTAGGAAAAGGGTGAGTGGAGAAATGTAGGTGCCAAGAGTTGCAGCAATGTGCAATAACATGACCAAGGGAAGACAGAACCAGAACTCAGATCTCAAGCCCTGATAGTAATCTGTTACTTAATGCCATAATTTTGGTATGTGAGATGGGTCATCTTCCTTAAAGGGTTTAGAAAGTAGCCAGACCAGTTCTTCTGTTTATATAAGGAAGATGTTTGTAGACCTCTTGATCCTAAGGCAATTAATATAGCCCATTGGGGAAAGAACAAAGTTTGTAGACCTCTTGATCCTAAGGCAATTAATATAGCCCAAAAGAAAAGAAAAAGAAAAAGAAAAAGAAAAAGAAAAAGAAAAAGAAAAAGAAAAAGAAAAAGAAAAAGAAAAAGAAAAAGAAAAAAGAAAAAGAAAAAGAAAAAGAAAAGCTGGTATAGATTCTCATGCAAATCACACCCAGAATGCCTAAAATTCTTACAGATGCAGATGTTTTTATGTCAGGTTATTGTTTCAGTGAGCGGCTCCTTTGTGGTCAGCTGTAAGCATAATTTTTTCATAGGTCTGTATTTCTGAAAAAGCCTATTGCATGAAGTTGGGATCCTACCAAATGAAAACAAAACACAACACTAATAAAAAATAACAAGCTCTTCCAACGATGTTCCGTAACCAGCTTGGAGGTTAGTGCTACATTCAGGAAAAAAAAATTATCCAGGCACCATATAATTTCATGCACTAAAAACTTTAAACATTTCAGAGGAACATAACATATGACACAGGGAGTTTTTATTTAATGAATGGCTGTAAGAAATGGGGCCAGCATCCCTTCTCACAGATGAGTGCCTTGTGCCAAGAGCGTTGCTGTACAATGTGTCATCACTTGGGAACCTAAAGAATTGTACTTGAGAAAACATTGCTACAAAATATCATCCCCTTCCCAGAAAGGTTCACTTCAGGCTTTGTAGAAAAACAGGACCACTCATTTCCACTGCATATAATTCATCTGTTGGGAAACTTTCTTAAAGACGTAGGTGGCAGAGCAAGGGGCTGGGAAACTTTAATCTCATAGTGACAATAATAGTCTGTCGTTATTATTGCTGTTCAACTCTTGCACTGCACTTTCTGTACTCAGTGGACTTTACAAACACGAAGCACTTAATCCTCTCTGCACCCTGGGGCAAGGGTAAGGTGTTGTCAGAAGCTTTAGGGCATCTGTGCAGAGGTGCATGTCTGGAGCTGGAGTCACTCAGCTGAGTGGGGCTTGTCTTCACCTTCAGGTATTGCTACTGCCAGGGCAACCACACCGGGAGCAAAGGGCCTCGGCCAGTTTATTTCTACATGAGAATATTCTGTATGGTTTGTATTGTGACTGGGGGAAGGAAAGGGAAAAAAGAAAAGGGGAAGAGAGAGGAAGAATGAAGAGAAGGAGAAGGAAAAGGAGAAGGAAAAGGAGAGGGAAAAGGAGAGGGAGAGGCAGAGGGAAAGGGAGAGGGAGAGACACAAGGAAGGGGGAAGGGAGAAGGGGGAGGGGAGAGGGAGTGGAAGAGTGTGGAGGGAAGAGGGAGGGGAAAGGGAGGGGAGAGAAGGGAAGGGAAGCACAATGTATTAAATGGGAAGTCACATAGATGGAGTTATACTGGCTTGAAAATGCTTTTGTTCATATGGTGTGTTTTGCTCAGAGAAATTAGGTCAGATTACAGTGTGCTGGCAGCAAGTAATCAATTCACTGATTTAAGCCTCACTTCTATAATAGTAGTGTTTGCTGGCATAACTCAACATAATTGTGTGTGTATTTATTTTTAGGGACTGCATATGAACCTTGTCTCTGGTGTGAAAAATAAAAGTTGATTACTCAGAGGGGTGCACCACTGCTGGCTGTAGGACACTCCTGACTTCACCTGCTTCAAGAGCAGTTTAAGATCACTCCTATTTTGCATTACAAATAAAATGGAAAGAAAAAAAAGTTGTCTGAGCCATACCATGAGAGTCTTCCCTGAGATAAAATCAGGGTATTTCGGAAGGACTGCTCCTTTAGCAAGTCAAGGGAAGGCTGGTGACAAGCAGAGAGCTCCAGAGAGAAAAGAATGTGTACTTTTGGTGATAATAATTTAACCTGTACCTTCTGCTAACATAACTGTTTTGTATAATCTGCCCTATGGTTATGGCTCAGAGAAGGCACTTCTGACAGATTACCTGCTTTTAAAAACAAATCCCATTAAGGACACCCCTAAATGTAACCTCTTGAGAGCTCAAAATCCCTTGACCTGGTCCTTGCACCCTGAACTTATCCAAGACTTCTGCAGGTGTGTGACAGGGCCACATCCCTGGGCACAACAGCTCCCCACCTGCATTGAGGGAAATGGAGAGCAGAGCCCCCCAAAAGTGCTGGGCAGCAGGGATGAGAGTGAGGACCCTGCCCGGGGATGGCCCAGGTGGGCAGGGGGATGCTGGCAGGAGGGAGGCCTGGTCCTGGCGCTGATCTCTGTTCTTCAGCTCCCTCTAGAGTTTACATCAAATGAGCAAAAGGTCTCAAACTCCACTTGGAGAGGAGAGTGGCATCTCCTAGCCCTCTTTGGCACTGTACCAGTCCTGGGCACTGCTGAATAATGTCCCAGGGCCTTCCTACACTTAAATGGCTCTCTTCTCCCTGACAGACCCAGCTGCCAAACCTCACCAGCTCCCAGTTACTGCCCAGAAGGGAAGGGCTCCTGTTAAGCACACTATGAATATCCCCAGTGTGCTCAGGTGAATTTCTGGGGCCTGAACCTGAGATCTCATGGTGGCCTCATCACATACCTCTGAAAGGAATTAGCACTTTGCCTGAAAAACTGGAGAGGTGGGAAAACAGCATGGGCTCAGTAACAGATGAGCTGGGCTTGAAACAAACTTCCTCAAGCCTCCAGCTTCCAAATGGGTCATGCCATGCCCCTGCCTTCTTCATACTTAACTCTGGAAGATACATCCTTTGGAGGAGCTCAGGTATTATTCAAAATTTTCCTGCAAAGGAATATTTCAAATCCCAAGCAAACCAGATGCTTTACGTGTGTAGTTCAGATGTGTTTTGCTGGTTCACTTGACAGCCTTATAAAGTGCTGGGGAAGGTGGGTGGCCAAGAAGAAGATGGGAAGCTTGCCTAAGAGATTCTGCAGGAAAGAAAAACAGCGAGCAGCTCTGCCAGTGGAAAAGCCCAAACAAGAGAGAGGAGAGGGGTAGCGGGAGGAGAGGGGACAGGGTGTTCAGAGGCTGTTAGAGAAGCCAGGACATTCCTCGC
>NW_008681152.1:11605-25270 GCF_000695815.1 Acanthisitta chloris | reverse complement strand
GGGACAGCTCCTGCTGGCCGGTAGCTGCTAGTAGGGTCTGCGTGAGGGGACGGGCCACGTCGGGTCGCTGTCACCCACTCCACCGTTCCCACGTCGGAATGGCCCCCGACGCGGGGCGGTGAAAGGTGGGAAGGATTAGCCGGTGCCCTCAGCATGTGTGTGTGTGGGAGGAGACATTATGCTTTTCTCTCCTTCTCCCTCTTTTGCCTAGACTTTTCGTCTTACAGAGGTTAGGTGTGCAAAACTTCGTGCTGCGGTGGCGGAGAAAGTTAGGAGCAAGTTGAAAAGTCGTGTTTAGGTTTGCAAGGCTTCACTTCAGCCAGTGCTCTTTTGTCTCTTCCAGAGCCACGGATATGAAATATACACAACCTACACGAGACATGTATGTGCAAATTGATTAGCGTTTTTGTTCATGGCATTAATTTTAATGCTGCAGCTATCTATGCATTGTAAGATGTAAACAAACATAAGCGATTAAGTGTGCCATCAATCTAGATAAGCATATGGGAGAAGTTGTGTTATGATAAATGCGAGTAATTTGTGTTACTCTGCAGAGTTGTAAAGTTCTTATTTGTAATAATTTTGTGGGGACTGGAAGGGAAGAGAAGTGTGACACTAGTCTTTTAGTCTTCATTCTGGGGAAATAAAAGAAGGCTAAAAAGTGGTGAGCAAACAGCTCGTGATAGTCTTAGAGAACTGTTGAATTGAATGGCTGGGATTCAGACTGCAGCCTACTCTCATGTCTTTTTGGTTGCCTGTCACAGTATTTTGACTAAAATATCCCAACAGATGTATTGTGCTGTTTTCAAATACTTTACAAACAAGTGGATAGCATTAAGGAAAAGTTTTGCTTACTGGGTTCACCAAACAAGTATTTCTGAACATAGTGCTAGTGAATGCTGCAACCTGTGTATATTGCACGTAGGGCTCGTGTTATCACAATTCATAGGTATAAATGAGTCAAATTTTATATGTAGCAAGCAGTTTATAATAACAGCTTATTAGGAGACTGCACATAAAGCATGTTTGTCTCTTAATTATTCCTCTCTTAGCCTGGAGAGGTATGCTTTCAGACTGATTTGTGACATTGTCTGTGGGGGCTGGGCTCTGTAGTGAGAGACTAATTAGTTTCTTTTCCAGACTGAAAAAACCCCCAACCCAAACAACCTAACAAACTCCCCCTCTTGTTGTGAAAGTGAAAGGCTTCTTTTAGAAGAACAAGCTTGCTGTTTAGACTCCTATGCTTTATCGCAGTGTTGGAATTTGCATGGTGTGTGAGTAGATTATTGGTGTTCATTCTGAGGCATAGCTTTAGAACTTTAATGTTTATATAAAAGTTTTAGGAGAGTTAAAGACTTAAAGGAGAATGAGAATGTAAGTAAAGGGAAAGTTTGTCAAGTCCCCCCTTGTGCTTAGCACTATCATGGTGAAAGATAGCATTAGTTGCAAATGCCTTTAAAAAGAGAAAGGGAAGGATTTAAGGTGGTTTAAACTTAACTCAAAGATGAGTTTAAGCACATATTTAAGAGCATATTGGGATATTTAATATAGTAAGGTAATAGTTCATTATTCTGCAGTTGTGTGGGTCAGACTTGGACTACTGACAGTCACTGAAAGGGATGAAAGTGTTTGAAGATCCAGGGTTTTCTTATGGAAGAAGCTGTGTGTGTGTAATATAATCTTGGAGACAAATTTGCCAACTTTCTTGAGGCTCTGTTTGATGATAAAAAGAACACCACAATTAAAAAACTGAGGTTAAAAAAACTGATCTCTTAACTCATCTCTTCTACCCAGAAGTTAGATTCATGAACAGAAATAAGCTTGAATTATGCAGTGACTCTCCAAATGAAAGGCCTTCCTGGATCTTCCTGTTCCACTTGATGTTTCAGAAGTATTGAGCACCACTTGATATGCTTGAGTTTATTTGAGCTCAAAAATATTCACTGCTACTAAGAACAAACTTAAAAACCAAAACTTGCTTCCACCTCTAATCCCTTTCCCACAAAAGTACTGGGAGTACAGGCCTTGTAGTAGGTTCTGAATAACTATGACTCTGGTCTCTGCTTGAGATTGAAGTGAATTCTTATGTTTTGTTTCTATAAAGAACAGTGCACAAAGCTTTAATTATTATAAAAAGTATTCTACAGTTTTCAAATCTATTCAGTGCTGCCTTAATGATTGTGCATATAAATGCCCTGTAATTCAAAGGATCCATTTATGGGCCTGTCTTGCTAAGTGAACTGTAAATTCTGCTTTTTTCAGATTGGATTTAATGACTTTTATCATAAAGCTTTAAAATGGTTGTGAACTGTCCTGAGAGGCAAACAATACCTAAGCTTGCTTTGCCAAAATATTTGTAGTTGTCGTTTTGTTAAACTGAATTGCTGCAGGTCATGCAATGGGATTAGGTTTTTGTAATAGAATGGAGAGTACAGGCTGCCCTGTGTTCAGTACTCTCTGGGCTAGAAGAAATTGGCTACTGCAGAAGACCTTCCTTAAACATTCCTTGTACACTGCATTCCCAGGTGCGTTCCCAGGATTATGTCCCTGCTCTCTTAGCTATTCTCCAACACAGTCCTCTCTGCTTTCAGTAGAGAAACTGTTACAAACAGTAAGGCTTTGTTCCCGATGACTTTTTATTATGATGTGTTTGACAGCAGTAGTGTAAGTGTAAAGCAAGACTAAGAAGATACTGCAAGAGAGCAGTTCCTGGGTCTCCTATCAGTTTAGTCTGGGTCTCAAGGTAGATTTAATTACACTGGAGCAATATGAGCTTAACTTAAGGCACTTTTCCTTGCAAAGTGCACTTTGCTTATCAAGGGGGCCTGTTTGAGGAATGTTTATTAGGCCGGTATTGAAAGTCATTTTGCATTAACTAATTATTAAATGCAATTTATTTGGGGTTTAGAGAAGCTGGTAAGCTATACAGATACAAACTGAAACAGGTACATAGGTACCTGATAATCAGTTCTGTGTATATTCCTGCCAAATTTAGCCTAGGAGTATTTATTTTCTAAAATAATGGCTATTATGCATGGGAAGTTTTAGTCAAAATTAATGAGGTGAGAAGGGCTTGAACTGCTGTGGTTTGGAGTGCTGCTTTGGTGCTTTTGCGGGGCTATTATTGCCTTTTAGTTTTAAGGAGCAATACCGTGAGGTTGGATTAGCTGACTGCAATTGTGGTAACTTCCCTCTTTTGCAATTTTAGGAGAGTTACTAAAATACATTGTTTCTATTAGTAGTTTCATCAAAGGTCAGCAGAATTAACATATCTTCTTTCTTGTGTCTCCAGTTGTATGCAATTTTAATATACCATGAGTGCATGTGTTACATGGAGTGCTAATTTTCTAATAGCAATATACCTTTTCGTTACTAGATTTGGCTGTAATTTGCAGTAGTCCTTAGTAATCAAAGAAAAATCCAACTTTTGAAGCTTTCATAACCTCATGATTGTGCTTATTTTAGTTCTGTGTGTGAGAAATAAGTTCTCATTTGATTCATAATCAAACTTCATGAAGTGGGGGGGGGAAGTCTACTTTCGAAGTAGGTGGGTAGTTCTATTTTCAGTGAGCTATATAAAGGTAATAGTTATGCAGAGTTTCAAGATACATTGCAATACTAGAGCATTAAATTAGTGTGTATATCGAGTCTCTATATAGGCATGTTTCAAATTCTTTCATTCTAATGCTGACCCAGAGCAAGAATTTTCTTTGCTCCTGTCTCTCCAGATCACAAGCAGCCTGCCTCCTTGGCTCATGTCAAAGCTGAATCAGGATTTGCTTTTACTCCCTGGAGCTTTGGGCTGTGAGTTGGCCAGATGGAGCCCCCTGGGAGGGAGCTCTTCAGAGCCACTCCCCATTGCGGGGCTAATTGGCTGAAAAGCTGAACTGGGAGGTGGATTTGAGGGCATTGCTCAGTAGGGCTGCATTCCCCTTCCTCCAAAAAACCACAAATCCTAACACCCCCAAAAAACCCAGTAAAGGAATACTTGAAGCTGTTCTACTCTGAAATATGAGGAGAGGTGATGAGCACCATCTCACTTTCTTGTGTAGTTGTTTTTTGGAAAAGTATGTATGTGACAGTAGGTTTGAGCTTCTCCAGTATGACAAAACCAGGTGTTTAATATTCATTTGTAGAGAAAGAATTAGCCCTTTTGGAATTGCAAAAGGCAGCTTTTGGAGAGACTGGGTGCAATAGAAGTGAAATGTCTTTTCTTGTCTGTTCCACTGAGTAATTTAACTAGAGTGTTGTCTATCTGAAAGGGAAAAAACTGGCCTTGATTTTAGTTTGAGGTTCATACAGAATTCAGGTTTTCTGCAAGTTGAGGTCATTAACATAGAGGAGAACTTTCTCAGATTCCACTTAGAATAAACTGTCTCCTTGAATGGAATAACACAGCCTGAAGGATCCAGAAGCAGATAATAAATTAGTTTTGTTTCTGTTCATTGCAAGATAAAATACCTTATTGGTTTTTTTCCTAAGTCTTAATGACTTTGACTTAATATAGGAGACATGCAGTACTGCATAAGCTATGCCTTTTAAAACTTCAACTTCTGGTATTGTTGAACCTAACATAAGGTCTTGATGCTGCCTTAAATAGACTATGCATCAATTAATGTCACCTTATTGTGAAGCCAGTAATATCACAGGGGCGCATGTGGATATTCCATCGGCTTCTGAAAGATCATTATGGAGTTGGTGAAATTGATAAATAATCTTGTCCAAATTTCAGGAATAATAAAAAAAATCTTAAATGGTACTAAAATTGGGAGGAAATGAGCCTGTAGACTCTCAAGTACCACAAATTATTTTCCTTGATCTTTTCCTCAGTAACTTAACTTTTGTCCTCTTTATTCCAGAACAGCTCTTGCAAATGAAATTCCTCTAAGCCAGAATACTTCAAGTCAAGCCAGGAGCGATCAGATTTCTTTATTTCCAAGTTTAAGATGAATAAACAGGCTGATATGAAATATGCTGCATAAGGTTTTAGAATAAATTAGTCAGAAAGCACTTGATAATTTTGGTAGTACCAGTGTGTTTATAGTGTGTTCCAGACACTTGGGAAAAGAAAATGTCTTGAAGATGTTAGTCTGCTAGCATGCTACCCTTAAGGTTTTCTTTGTATTTTATACTTAGTTATTGCTGGGATCATGGACTTAATATTTAATACTTGTTTCAGAGAACCACAGTAGAATGGAATAATAGCAGACTTGACTCAAACTGACTTTAGAAGCTGTCAGCTATGACGCTCTTTGACCAACTATAGAAATGTGTGCATCAGGAAGCAGAGATATACTATGGGGTCAGAGATGAAACCAGTATCATAGAATCATAGAATTTAGGGGTTGGAATGGACCTTACAGATCATCTAGCCCCAACCTCCTGCCATGGGCAGGAACACCTCGCTAGACCAGGTTGCTCAAGACTTCATCCAGCCTGGTCTTGAACACTGCCAGGGTCGGGGCAGCCACCACATCCCTGGGCAACCTGTTCCATGTCTCACCACTCTTAGAGCAAAACCCTTTTTTCTCACATCCAACCTAGACTTTCCCTCCTTCAGTTTGAACCCATTACCTCTTGCCCTGTCATTGCAGTTCCTAACAAAGAGTCCCTCTCCAGCTTCCTTGTAGGCCTTTCAGGTATTGAAAAGTTGCTATATCACCGAAGTTAGGCAGTTTGTAATGTTTCCAGTATTAATTTGTTGGGAATAACAGCATGTGTTCCCTGTGTTCCAACAATCTAAAACTCTTGTATCTCGCTGGGCAACAGTGAGTACACCTTGAGTATTCAAAGCTGCAGTTTTAAGGCACAATTCAGAGAATGTGGAAAGGGATAAAATAATGGAAGTTTTCTGCTATATATTGCACTGCTGCCTTGATACTAATAGTTCAACTATAGTTGAGCTCAGAAAGAGATCCTGAAAATCTCTCTGCAGTTACTGAAGAGTCTCTGTATGTTGGTGTGTTGTAGTGTAAATTGGAAATAGTACATGGGAATAAAACAAACAGATTTGGGCTGTGATTTTGGGCCTCAGTAGAAGAGAGTGAGCAGAGGAAGAGAGTGCAAAGAATAAGTGAATGTAAAGCATGCTTAAAGTCCTTACAAGCAAAGGCTGTAAATGAGTACTCAATTTTCTGAGGTGGTTGGCTGTAGACTACAAGGAGATCACAAAAAATATATTGCAAGGAAGAGGTGGTATTACATATTTAGCATGTATTTAATTTGCAGCCATTTTAGCAATGTGGAAATGTTTCTTGCAATATGGGCAGATCTTCTGGGTGCATTTGGGGAAAGATAATTTTATATTTTTTGTGGATGAGTGTGGAGGAATGGCTTAGGGCTACGGGCCACATAAGTATGGTTCAGCCTGCAGAGCAAAGGACTCTGGGAGAGTCAAAGCAAGAGCTGCTAGCAGCTCCTGCTGAGAATTGTTAGAGAATGGTCAAGAGAGCAAGGATACAGGCCTGGGAACGCACCTGGGAATGTAGCACAAACAAGGCTCTGGAAGTTGTAACTCACAAATATAGATAGGGAGTAACTCAGCTTGGCAGAAAGCAGAATAAGTTGTCCTTGAGGATGGGACAAACAGCTAAGAATACATCAAAGCTTGAGAAAGCAAGTGAATCCTTACAGCTGTAACCGCAAGTAGGAAGAGTACCTGAATGTTATCTTTAGAGCTTAGCCAATTATAAGTGATTAATAGTTATATGCTTGTCATACACGGTATAAGCATGTCAGCAACTTTATGTCAATAACATGATGTTGGACAAGGGAGTAAGAGCAGCTGTCCAGGATCTAAGAAACCGCAAGGGAAGTAGCTGACCATTAATCACGCCAGCCAATGATGAGCTTGCTTTTGCACTAAGTATGAGACTAATCATCAAAAGTATAAAAGATGGACGATCGCTTACAATAAACGAGATCTGCTTCTAAACTCACGATGAGTTGTACATTTCCCCCGCCGATCCGCAACAGATGAGGAAAGTGTATAAGGCAGAAGACTAGAAGAATGTTTTTAGCAAGAGGCTAGTGTCAACAGTGATGGTGTATGAGAGGGTTCTTTAGGAACAAAGATCAAAACATATTACTGTATCAATTTGAAGGCAAAAGTTACAATTGATTAATTGAAAAGGGTTTTTTTGGTCAAAAATGAGCTGCAACAGTGACTCCTAAACCCTAAACTCCTATAACCATGGTGTCTGAGACTGGGTGAATACAGTTAGAATCCAATGGAGGTGTAGGGCTCCTCATTTTTATTTCAGCTCCTGCTAGATGTTCAGCAGTAAGTGTGCACTCTGCCTTCTATGTCTAAGTTCTTCATGAGGTGTATTCTTTATTTAAATTATAGTGTTGAGAGCTTTAGGATAATATGATCAAAAAGATAAGTGAAAAGATAACCATAGATTGATACAAGTTTTCTGTGGTCTTTAGATCAGTCCTTACGCAACACTTTTGAGTACTTGTAATTTAATTGAAGTAGTAAAGCTTTTAGGCGTGGCATCTGAACAGAGGAGCATCCCAAACTGAGCTGCATTCAGATTCTTTGTGACAAAAGGCTGATGATAGCCCTCTATTTGAGGGAGGGATATGATTCAAATGTACAGAATCATGAAGCTTGTGGGTGAGATGAATACAAACAGTTCTTCAGCAAAGCTTGCTGTGGTAGAACAAGAGGCACTTTTTGAAACTAGGAAGATAAAATAGCTAAAAGTAGTTCTTTAAACAGTGGGCTGTTTAATTCTGGTGCTGTCTGCCACAAGATGTTGAGGAGGCAGGTTTAAAAAGTGTTTAGATGAACCTAACTATGCCTTGCACTTTGCACTGTCTCCTCTAGACTTGGAGCAGTGTGCCACTTTTTTAATAAATTAAGCTGGCTGAAATACTCTCCTGTGAGTACTCAGCACAACTGGCTGAAGTATGAAGTTGAATGAAGTCCTGTCCTACTTGTCATGTTCTCTCTGCTCACCCTTTGAAAGATATGGTGCCACTACTGGAATAACTTAGTGAAATTTTTATTGATACTCCTGGCACATTCCTGACATGGCAAAACAGTATCTAGAAGGAGGAAGTTAGTTTAAGCTTCCCAGACTCTGCAGCTATGGTATGTTGTGGTGGTGGGTTTTTTTTGTTTTTTTTTTTTTTTTTTTTAAAATAGCTGCAAAACTGTAATAGTCATTGTAATAAAGGGCTCTTTAAGTGTATCCCTTTGGTTGTGTTGTTTTTGTTTGTTTGTTTATTTATTTATTGGTTGGTAGTTTTGTTGGTTGCTTTCGTTTTTGTTTTTTTAAGCTACTTTTCACTGAGGTAGCAGATCAGTCAGTGCTGTTCTAACAGCTTGTAGAGAAGCTGGATGAGCATGTGTCTGTAAGGGAACTGGTTAAAACTGAGTATAGTGTCTGGAAATTTCTGATTAGTTAGGTCTGAGCTTAGTCTTTTGGAAATGGGAAAAGGAAGATTTATATTTTTTTTCCCCCTCTGAGTATGTCTAAATAGTATAAGAGTTCAAATATAAAGCAAAACTGAAATGTATGGGCTTCTAAAGTCTTTCCTGCTGCAAAACTTAAATTACTCAAATGTGCATTTGACACAGAAAGGCGAATATTGGTTTAAAAAAAGACCACTGGAGAATACTGAAAAATGATACATAGATCAATCTTAAGGGAGAGAGTACTGCAAAATTGGACACCTCATCACAAGGAGTATTGTAAAGCTGAAAAACTGGATAAAAGCATTGAGAATGTTTGGAGGGCCTGGAAGAATAGGGAATTTACCTTGGTGGTAAATGAGACCCTACTGAAGCGTGTGTTTTATAAGACTGACAATCAAAGGAGTATTCTGGGTCATTGAAGGTGTCAAATTTCAAGCTAAAGAAGAGGAAATATATATTGTGTCAGTGAACTCCATAAATGAAGGGAAGAATTGCTGTGTGGATCAGCAGCAATGGTGGTACTTGGTTGCCCACATCTGTCCACACTGAATTTAATGTTCAAGTATTATACCATTTTTGTTCTTTTTGAATTTCTTGTATATGCCTCTGAAGCATCTAATGTTGGCCTTGCTCAAAGGTTCAAGTCTTTTTATAAAGCTCAGAGTGACTGCTATTCCCTGTTTTAGAAATCTAGTGTTTCTTAAAACAGCAGAGGCCACACAAGTTTCATCTCTGGAATTACTCGGTGTACTGCATTAGGGATCTTGTGTGTTTCACTTCCAGGTTTGTGAACAGTTTAGAACATGTGAAAAAGGGAGTCTAAGACTGCTTAATTTGGCTTTGCCATCAAAATAAATGATCTAAGTTGAAGCACGTACCTGGGATTGCATTTCCAGCAATGTGGTCAATGCTACAATGGCTGCTGAAGGCTGGGACTGAAGTCTTCCATCCACACTCCTGTAACTCACCTGACCTCAGTTGGAGTACTTGCAGCAGCTCACACCCAGTACTGTAACTTGTTAACCTGCAAGAGAACCAACCCACCCCCAAATGAATCAGTTTTTACTTGGTTTTCTAGTGGAGTCTTTGTGGAAAGGTGCTGAGGTAGTGGTGGTGCCACAGGGAAGAAAACTTTCTGTGGCAGGAAGCTGTTGCATTGGCTTGCCTCCCTCTGAAACTGTACCCTGAGTGTCCTAGTCTCTGTTTAATTTGAAAATTCCTATGATTCTCTGATTTAGGAGATTATATTGAATGGCTTGCATAAAGTTACCAGTGTTAATCTTGAGTCCCTGTTAATTGGAACCTCTGTCTCCTCGATCCCATTTCTTGCTTCAGCTGTTCTTTTAGGCTCTCTCAGAAGCTGCTTTATGGAGGTATGATTTAGGTGAAACTGAAATGTCAGGCCTACTGAATGTTCTGTTTTGTGGAAGTTGAAAACTTATGATTTCAAGTTACCTGTAGAATATAATCTAGTGTCTGTTGACTTGATTCTCTTTGAAGCTGCAAAGATGTGACAAGGCATGAATTAGCTGTGGATGATGTAACCTGAAGTATCCCAAATCAACCGTGTTGTTTTGCAGATGGGAAACTTCAGTAAGGTGGAGTTGGTGTATTTCAGAGAGAAGTGAGGCGTGTACCTGTACAGGATGGTGAGATATGTAAGCCGCCTTGAAAGTTCAAATTGAGTAGCCTGAAACTAGTGCTAGCTTTTGGCTAAAACAAGGTTTTTTCAGCTGAGTGAACTAACTTATGCAGCTTGGAAACAAGATAACTTTCTGGAGTTCAAATACCCATTTGTTGCCTGGAAATAAGATCACTTTTGACTTCAATGCCGTACTTCTATCCATAGGACCATTATGTCCTCAAGCAATTTCTAATGGCTGTCTGCCTGAAATAATACGGTTGGTTTGGGGCTTATATTTGAATACCTAAAGCTAGTCTAATAGAAGCTGCAAAACCAAGTTTGTTTTTTTTTCCCTAATGGCTATATTTTTTCTTTTAAATGATTTGAACTTCAAATGGCAGTGAATGTTAAACATAGCCCAAGTTTCAGCATCTCTTCTAATAATTTGTTTTATATAAATATCCTGATCAGGTAGTTGATACTGAAAGGCTATAAAAATTGAAAACAGTTCTACTACCCAGGTGCCTGCAAACTAAGATTTTTTAACTGTCCTTTAATGAATTTTGAAAGACTTGATGATTTTGAGCACTGCCAGTTGAGATGATTCATTATCTGTAGGTCATTGAACTCTAGATTGAAAGATGGGAATAAGCTTATTACCAAATTTATGGGTGAATTTCAAATATATGTCCCCAGTGGAACAGAAACTGGTTGTTATTTAAAGTATAACAAACAATGAGAATAGGCTTGTGAAATGGCTGGCTATCAGAAGACTTTTGCCAAGCTGTAATGACTAAATGACATTCCAAACACAATTTTGCTTGCTAGATTAATTTGGAGATGGGCAGAATGTGCATGTATGTGTATACAGTTTGTCAATCACTTGTGGAAAATTTTAATAAATGAATAGACCCAGCCAGCCTTGGTGCAAAGCTAGACTCGTGTATTTTTTCTGGTGTTGATTTAGCCAGGAAAGACTTGAGGAAAAAATTAAATGTTTAATCCAACAGTAACCTTAGTCTGTGCTAACTGCTGAAGAGTCTGTAGCAAACTTGCATTTGAATTTTATTGGTGAAGTACCTAACCATGATGCAGACTTATCTGAACTATTATTTGACTTGTTTTGAGATGCAGTGTCCTATGGCATTTGGTAATGAAAAATCCTAAGCCAAGGTATTTGTTGCATGTGAAATATCAGTGCTAATGTACCTGTTTTCGTTTGTGCTTTTAGGAATCAGACGGGAATATCTTAATTTATTGCTTGCTGCGTGTTCTGTCTGGTGAAAGTCATGTCATCCATATTGCCATTCACTCCACCAGTTGTGAAGAGACTTCTGGGGTGGAAAAAATCTACTGGTGGCTCTGGAGGGGCTGGTGGTAGTGAGCAGAATGGTCAGGATGAAAAGTGGTGTGAAAAGGCAGTGAAAAGCTTGGTCAAGAAGCTAAAGAAAACAGGACAGCTGGATGAGCTTGAGAAGGCAATTACGACTCAGAATTGCAGTACAAAATGTGTGACGATACCAAGGTAAGTGTTATTGTGTTGGAAATTGTCGCAACCACTTAAGAAATGACTAAATGGACGTTTAGGCTATCTGAACAAATGACTAAAAATATCAGTTGCATGCTTGGATTCTTTAAAAATTCTTTAAAACCTATTCTGACTTTATGTAGTGCTTGCTTATAAGTGAATCACATACTTTTTCAAGTTAAAATTTCTAATAATATCTTTGCTTCAATTTTCATTACTATGTAGATTCCAATTTGTGTGTATTTTGGTGGTGCCTAGTACAGCTCTTAGTTTGTAGCACTGCCTTATACTTTTATTTAATAACCCTGTCTATAATCAGAGGGGCATACTTGAACCTACACTTTCACTTTAAAAATAAGGCTAGTTTTTCCTTGGTCAGCACTTCAGTCATTTAATTATTTTCAGTTGTATCTGGTAGTTTGATTTAGATGTGAAGTTTTGTCTTTGGAGGCAGTTTGTCTGAAGACCAGTTTAAATTTTTGTTATTGGTTAATGTAAATGTATTTTATTGAATAACTTGGAGCATTTCTAGAACTGCTCTTCTGCTCCTGATATGTATATACATTTAGGTGAATGACTTGCATTCCTACCCTTTTAAATTTTTCATCTTAATTCATAGCAATTGCTGTGCAAGAGGCAAGGGTTTGTAAGTATAATGCAGTCTGCTCTTGATTCATGTTGTACAGAAATCCCACTAAGGTGCCTGTACAAGCTCGTTACATGCAACATAAGTGTCAAATCACAGGTGTGTTTTTCTATGAAAAAATAGAGGATCTGGTGGCATGGGAATATTTTGGGCACTTAGCGCCTTGACACGTAAAATAATTTCTAGGTGAGAGAAACTGCATCTGGTTTATGACCTTAATTTCTGTATTAGCACATTGATCCCAACTGCTTTAAAACTTTGTATTAATCATAGTGCAAACTAGATTTGAATGGTGTCAGTAATGATTTCCATATGTCAAATGTGTAATAGATGTTATCTGATAATGGTTTTAGCATTCTTTTAGATTTGACACAACTGTCTGGGAAAGTCCATGAGTATGCTTTGAACGAATGACTTTTTTAATTCTGGAGGCTTTTTTCTATTCACCTTTTTTCTCATGCTGCCCTCTGCTTGTTTTCTTCCCTAGAGCAGTCCCAAAATTCTCTGGGTTTCCCTTCTGCTTTCTTCCTTTTGCTGGCTGGAAAACAATCAGAAATAAAAGATTAGCTCTTTCTTGTCGTAGTGTATATCAGTAGACTAAGATTGGAACCTGTAGGGCTATGTTTCTTGACTTGACATAAGATGACTCTATGTATTTAGCAAGTCTTTACCATGACAAAGATAAAATGCTTAATTTGGAGGTGTTTCATATGACAAGCTAAATATGCCATATAGAGGTTCACTTGATATAAAATGTGTATCTTCTAGAGCTCTTAGACTTTCTAGTGCTTTTCTGCAAGGGTACTGGCACAGTAAATATTGCTATTTCAGAAGAATAGTTGTCTAATTTTTTTTTGCAAGATACAAACAGTATGCTAATATAATTGTTTTCTTAGTTTACTTTGGGCATGTCCTCCTGCTTGCATGACCTTTTGTATGATATAGTAAATAATACTTTAAAACAGAATATGAAGCTCTGTTATACTCTGTATAGCCTCTATGTTGTGACCAGCAGTTCTTGCTGGACTGTGATGTACTGTTCTCTATCCTCCAGTAAGCTGTAAAAAGGACTGGACCTAGGTTTTACTTTCCTTGACTACCTTAGGAATAAGCCAGTAACTAGAGAGCTCTTCAAGTGATGTACAAGTTTTAAACTAAGAAATGGCTTTGGTGTTAAGGAGAGAGATGATATCAAGGTTGCCAGCAGTGCTATACAGAATTCTTGAGTTGCATAGTTAGCTTTCAGGCTGTTGATATTTCACTTTGACAGCAGTAGTCTGGATTCCCAGGAAATAACACGTCAACTCAGTACTGTAATGACTTCTGGAGATTCTTGTTCTTGGCTTTAGTAAGTTAACAAAATTGCTGTTTGAGACCCATTTAATGAATGTCTTAAAGATCTGCAGGTCAACAGGGATAAATAATAAAATGCTGAATTT
>NW_008681152.1:0-11577 GCF_000695815.1 Acanthisitta chloris | reverse complement strand
GAGGTGCTGAGATGCAGTTCTGATGTGGTAGCTGGGCTAAGTTTCCAAACCTTGTTCTGCTTGGGGAGGGTTGTTGTATGAGGTGTGTGTTGTTTAACTTGCTTTAGATTTGCTTACTAATACTCAGTGTAAATATTGACAAGTGTTGTGGGATGCTTCTGTTTGCTGCTGCTGCATTATTGCCTCAGCAGAAGTTTAAGTTGTGGTTTCACAAATTTCTGGTCCCCTTGGAGAATTCCAGAGAGTTTGATACAGTATTTAATATACTTTTTCATCACTGAAGCCTAAAGCAACTTAAATGTCTACAAGCTTTTCTCAAAACTGAGAGCAGTTTGAACAAAGGCTGTATTGCCTCTTCAGAAATCTGCATATTATATATTACTGTATGTAATTGATAATCCTGTTGAATTAGGATTGTTCTGTTTCTATGCTGTTTGTCAAGATGACTGCATACTAAGTGAGGCTGATACTATGTGTGCTATGCAAAAGCTGCTCATGGGGTAATCAACAGAACTTTTTACACAGACTAATAGAGCTTCTGAGAAAGCAGAAGCAAACAGATGGAGTGGGTGTTGGCATTGCACAGCCAGGATGCTTAGCTATTCATAAGTGGGTCAGTAATCTAGAGCAGAGGCTAAATAAGTACAGAGGTCCTTTTGGCACTATCCCTCTAATCTGTAGTTATCTTGCTGAATCCTCCCAGCAAGCCAGTGGGATTCTAATCACATAATCCTTGTGTGTCTTGAAACTAAAAGTTGGCATGTGAGTTCACTTTACCAAATTCATTATGCATTTTAGAAGAATTTAAGATCTTTTTTTTTTTTTGTTCTCCCTTGCAGTTTGACAAATGGGGCACAAGAAGCAGTCAGTGAAGAAACAGAACATGAGCATCCATTTAGAAGTCTTCTAATGGAGCAGTTTCTTATTAACATGGATCCTTCTGTTGAAATAGAATCAGGACTGTAGAATGGCTTGGGTTGGAAGGGACCTTAAAGATAATCTAGTTTCAACCTCTCTGCTATGGGCAGGGCCACCTTCCAGTAACAAAACAAGGTTGCTTAAAGCCCTGTCCATAAATACTTTGTAACTAGTGGTAGCTAAAATCCAAGCCTTTAACAAACCAAACCATGCCATGTAGTGAATAGTCACATGGCGTATTCCTAGTCTGTCTTCATTATTTAAAAAGTTGTTTCAGTGGTGACAGTACAGATTATTGGAGTCTAAAGCAGGGAAGCAAAGAACTAGTTTATCATTCCAGTATTTTGCTGTGATGAGCTGCATTCTATTTCTGTCTTTTAAAGAGCATAGATATGCTTTGTGCTTTCTTGTTGCTTCTTTTAAATAAGACTTACCAAATGGAGTTGCTTTTGTATAATGCCTGTTAATGTAGAACTAGTAAGAGTTTAGTTGGGGCAGGTTTGGGATAATATTTGCCTGGGCTGTTGTAGCTCCTATATTTTTAAAATTGAAAGAGTTCGTGAAGCATTGAGTTTAGACTAGACTCCTTCGTGGTGTCCTGTGTTCCTCTAGAGCATACATATCTGAAACCTAATGCAGAACTGTGTCCTTTCTGAGCTGTAACTGGGTGCAATCCATATCACAGGTTGAGTTCTGATTCTATGAAAATATTTGTGTAATGTGACAACTGTATTAGGGCTTTATTTTATATGAAGTATTACTACTAAAACTACGAAATCTGAAAGTTCATCAAACACGTGAAAGCAAGACCATTTGACATGGTCAAAATTTCTCTAAAGAAACTATGAATTTCTCTATTACACTAATGTTATTTCCTTGCTTGCTTGTCCTGTAGCCCTGTTTCCATTCCCTGCAGTGAGTTGCACTATGGATAAGATAAGCAGCCTAGGTGTATCTTACAGCATGTGTTAAAATTGTTTTCTGAAGGCTGTCTCTATTAGTTAATATGAGCCTCTATACATGGAACTTTAGTGCCAATCACAGTGTCTACAAAGGAGTTAGCAGCAGAATTAAACTGGACAAAGAAATGATCTGTTTAAAGATGGGACAACTGGCTTGGAACTGCTGTTTGAGGACAAACAAGTCTTTTAAAATTGACATTTTGATGTCTTTTTCTTCACATAAATGAGTAAAAAGTAATTTCTAGTTTAGGTGTCAAGGGCACAGTTTTTCTTGGCTATAACCTGTGCTACTAGTTAGCATGTTTTCCTGAGTTCCTTGGGAATATTTGTCAGTAAAGTGATCACATAGCTGCATGCAATAACCTACTTTTAAGGATGCTTTTGATCACCAGTAGAGCAGAGTTGTCAAGCTAATGTGGCTTTTGGAATAGTTTGTTTTCAAGCTTTAAAATCTTTCCCCAAAATAGGTTACTTAAGAGGATAGCAATACAGAAATGCCTTTGTTCCTTTTCAGGTCAAAGCTATAGGAAATAGGTGGTTACAACAGTTATGCTGAGGAGAGGGGGGAATTCTTCTGGAAACTGTTTTAGAAGAGTTCCTATCTGCTGCTGCTAAGCTATGAGTGAGTTAGCTAAGAGGACAACAGCAGGCAGTTGGATTGGCACAGTACATCCTAAATTAACATTGCTATCCAGACAGGTGAAGTCTGTTTTTCCAGAAGTGGAACCTTGGCACTGTTTGCTAGTTTGTAGCAGAGCTGGGATAATTTGCTATTCAAGTTGGGGATGGACATTGATTCTTAATCATAGCTCACAAGTTGAGAGCTGCTATGTATAAAGAACATCCTTGTGGCATATGCCATATCTCAGTCTGGATGCATTCACTTAGCTGTAAGTTGGTTCTATGAATGTTTGAACACTATAGCTGAACATCTTAAGCTTTCTAAAATAGGTATAGATATTTAAACAGTGCATCAGAATACACTAAAGCACTGTTTTTATTGCTGAAATTACAGCAATAAAATAATTGAAATAAAATAATTTACAGTGTGCTTGTAAATTGTTGATAAACTTGACTCCCTTTTCTCATTACAGGATTATTGAGGATAAAGCAGAACTCTGTCTGTTTTCTCTTGTTGGAATTTCAATTAAAATAATGCTTTAGAAGAAAGATCTTTCCTGGAAATATGGCAAGAGATAGTTGAGAATTTTGGGGAGTGTTGGCCAAGATTAGTTGGAAAATCCCCTCATCTGTCTTATGATAGCTGGTGCTGTGAAGGCTTTGGATACCTTAACTGAAAAGGTGTAGCAGGAGGATCAAATTGCCCTTCCTCTTAATTTTGTAATTATGGTGGAGATTGAATGTTGTCTCTGTTCTCTGTAAAAGACTAAAGGAAGTTCTTGGTGCTTTCTAGGTGTGTCGCACCAGGCTCTGACCTCTGCAGGGTAGTAAGAACAGTGATGGTGTGCTTTGCAGTGGCTTCCTGTTGTGTGTGACATTTCTTCATCTTGGGGTTGGCCCTATATGTATGTACTCCTTTGGTAGCTTGCTGTGTAACTTCCTGTCTTCCTCTTAGTAAATGGTGTTGTGCAGGCTGAATTTCCAGCCTAAAAAACAGCCAGGCAGCTGCTTCTCTGGTGAAGAGTCCACTTGCATTGCCTGAACATAGTGTTGAAAGGATGATCTTATGGGAGAAACAGTCTGTTTGAGAAAGTGGCAAGTGCAAAGCAGTTGACTTTAGGGATGTTTTTCTGATGTTTTGCAGTGTCTTTTAATCTGTGTTGAGAGTTTCTTTCAATAATTTTGTGATTGCTTTCAACTCATCCATGTTCTGTAGTGCTGTACTGTGCAGTCTAGATTAGTGTGTAGAGAGAGAACAAGAGTGGTCTGAGAGATTCTAATTTCCTTGGAGCCTTTCTCAGGGCTAGGGTGGCAGAAGCTGGCACCTGGTTTTACAAGGCAATCTCCCACCCAAAGATAAATGGTTCCAGCTCTTAGTTCTTAAATGTTCAGGATGATGTGGTTGTAGACAAAAGGGTGCTGCCTCTAATTACATAGGTGTAAAATGACATGTTAAAACTCTAGGTTGCATAACATCTTTAGATGCTGCATGGACATATAATGGGCAATAAAAATTTGTCAGGTTTGACTTTGTCTCTATGAAACTTAATTTCTAAACTTGATGTTAGCAATCAATAAGACAGTGTTGGTGAGATTACCTGCATCTGCTTGAAAACTACTCCTATGTGTTTCCTTTAACTACAGAACTATCTTAAATCAATTTAACTTCTGTTTTATCACAAAATTAAACTAAAAAATCAGAACTAGCGATCACTCACAAGTTTCTCAATTTTACTAATAATGTTTTGTGAACTGGTCAACACTCTTGAGGTCCTTGTTCATTGAGAGGAGACATTATGGATGGGGGTGTGACAGTGCAGTGAATGGTTAAAGCAAAGTAAGCCAAGAAGGTAAATATTTTCATTCCCTTAACCCTTTCTACATGACTTCCACATTATAGACTAAAGTTAAATTGTTTGCTTTCTCCTGTTTGATTCATAGTTTCAGTGTATTTCATATATAGAATAGGATGCAGGATTTCTAATAGCATATTTTTCGTCTACCGGCATTTACTACTTGAACGGCTGGTTAGCAGCAGGACGCTGTACCTGATATATCCCCCTCTCTCTGGGGAGACATACATTACAGCTGCCTTCTAGTACCTAAAGGGGCTACAAGAGAGCTGGAGAGGGACTTCTGACAAGCACATGGAGTGATAGGACAAGGGGACATGACTTCAAACTGACAGAGGGCAGGGTTAGATTAGATATTAGGAAGAAATTCTTGACAGTGAGGGTAGTGAGGCACTGGCACAGGTTGCCTAGAGAAGCTGTGGCTGCCCCATGCATGGAAGTGTTCAAGGTCAGGTTGGATGGGGTTCTGAGCAACCTGGTCTAGTGGAAGGTGTCCTTGCTCATGGTGGGGGGGTTTGGACTAGATGATCTTTAAGGTTTCTTCCAACTATTCTGATATCTGTATACAGAAGAATGTATGTGCACTAGTATGGCACTGTCTAGATACTATATTACAGCAGTTGGGGCCTTGCAAGTCAGTCACTCTTTAGAAGATGAATTTGAAGACTTAGGTTTTCTAGCTTTCTAATGCAGTGTTGATTTGAAATTAAGAATAGTGATTGTGTTCAAGTGTAATTGAGTGAGTTCTAATTATAAATACCAAAATATAGCTGTTAACTTGGTTTGTTGCACAGCTGATGTTGAGGATAGAGAATTGCTATAACTAAGGTTAAGCTTTAATATAGTGATAGTTCAGGTTGCAGCATCTTATAATGATGTCATCCTGAAAAAGTAAGTCTTAGAGTATTAAAGATGCTTAGGCCTACCAGTTTTAAGCTTGTGCAATTCAGGAAGCCATGTGACTTACCCACATAATTTGTTAGAGTTGGTATGCCAAGTAGAAAGTATTGGCGTGTCATTTGAGGTAGGTCAACATTTAACAATATAAATGTGTAAGGTACTTGGCTGGTAGCAAAATGCTATATAGTTCAAAGGAGCTTGTGTCTCAAGTCGGGGGGGGGGGGGGCACTAAAAAACCCCCAAACAAACAAAAACCTAAAAACAAAACCACAAAACAAAACATTCAATTTGGGGGCTGTATTGTATACTAACTGGAACACTGGATAAAGGCTCATGGATGTGGATTTTGGCCTTGGCTCTGTTGCTTTTTCTCAGGTAACCTTACAAGTCTCTAATTTGCTGCCACTTTTCAGTCTATAAATTGAGATTTTATTTTTTTTTGGTAAGGTGTATGATAATACTTCTTTGCCTCAGTGGTATAAGCTGTATTATTTGTTTAGGGCCAGCAGCCAAGAACCACGCAGCCTCTCACTCACTCCCCACCAATGGGATGGGGGAGCGAATTAGGAGGATAAAAGCTACAAAAACTCATGGGTTGAGATAAAGACAGTTTAATAGAGAAAGCAAAAGCTGCACACACAAGCATAGCAAAACAAGGAATTAATTCACTGCTTCCCACAGACAGGAGGTGTTCAGCCATCTCCAGGAGAGCAGGGCACATCATGTGTAACAGTTCCTTGGGAAGACAAATGCCATCACTCCAGATGTCCCCCCTTCCTCCTTCTTCCTCCCACCTTATATACTGAGCATGATGTCATATGGGATGGAATATCCCTTTGGTCAGTTTGGGTCACCTGTCCCAACTGTGTCTCCTCCAAATCTCCCATGCACCCCCAACTTCCTTGCCAGCCTTGACTCTGTGTAAGCTCTGCTCAGCAATAACAAAAACATCTCTGCATTATCAACTCTGTGTTCTGCACAAAACCCAAACATAGCCTCATACTAGCCTCTATGAAGAAAGTTAACTCTACTTCAGCTCAAACCAGCACAAGGGAATAAATTTATTGTTCCAATTGGAGTATCAGTGATGTGGAAAGCAAATTTATGGGTGAAAAAATGAGTTGTTGGTATTTGTGCAAGTTATTTACGTTCAAGTTATTGTTCCTAATTAGGATTGCCTTAAGAAGCAGGAAGAGTCAGAATAAAAAATAAATGTTAAAGCTTGCTTGATTCTTTTTTTAATTTTTTTATTTGCTTATATGCCATTTATTGTTTGCCAGGTTAACAACTGATGCTGGGGTTGAGTTTTAAGAAAGTGAGAAAGCTCTAACTAGGAATATAATATAATGACACTTCATGCTGCCATTGAGAAAACATTAGTCACTCAAGAAGAATGTTGGCTGTGCTTTATTGTCAATAGTGAGCCCCAAATTATTTCATAAATCTACTTCTTTTTTCCCTCCAGTAATATGGAGTAAATTCTAAACTATTCCCTGGCTTACTGTGTAATTTGTGTCTTTATATCAGACCAGCTATTCAGTGTAACAAATTCTTATTCTTCTCCCTAAGAAGAGGAGGCTCAGGGGTGACCTTATTGCCCTCTACAACTACCTGAAAGGAGGTTGTAGTCGGGTGGGGGTTGCTCTCTTCTCGCAGGCAACTAGAAGTAGGACAAGAGGGCACAGACTCAGGCTCTGCCAGGGGAGGGTTTAGGTTGGATATGAGGAAGAGATTTTATTATGGAAAGAGTAATCAGGCATTGGAATGGGCTGCCTGGGGAGGTGGTGGATTCACCATCCCTGGAGGTTTTCAAGCTGAGACTGGATGTGGCACTTTAGTGCCATGGTCCAGTAATGATGGTAGGGTTGGACTTGATCTTTGAGGTCTAACCTAACCTGGTTGATTCTATGATTCTTCTGTAGAAGTCAGTCAATTTCTTGGTACTGTAACAAAACACCAAGTGTGGTTTTTACTGGTGTGAATGTTTTATGACAACCAGAGCAATTTTACAGAAAAACTTCCTGATTGTGTAGCTCAGGCAGTTAGCCTGCAAAGAATTTCTAGGTTAAACAACATACTGCAGTTCTTTTACAACCTGGTTGATTCTATGATTCTTCTGTAGAAGTCAGTCAATTTCTTGGTACTGTAACAAAACACCAAGTGTGGTTTTTACTGGTGTGAATGTTTTATGACAACCAGAGCAATTTTACAGAAAAACTTCCTGATTGTGTAGCTCAGGCAGTTAGCCTGCAAAGAATTTCTAGGTTAAACAACATACTGCAGTTCTTTTACTGTTGCAGCTTTGAACACAAATAGCTAGTTAATAGGCTCCCTACTGATTTAATCCTGCTTGTAATCTACACCTGCTAATTTAATAAAAGTAATTTCCCATGTCTGGTTTACTACTTGTTTTTGTTCTCTTACTCAGCAGCTGATTGGTGGAAACTAAAATTTACTGTATAAAATGCTGTAGTCTCATCATGAACAGCTTTCTTTGGCTTCTGTCATGCTTAATTGTTTGAAGCTGGCCAGCAGGATACAAGAGAACAATCAGGTGGTGGAGTAAGTTTGCATCTTGCTGCATATGCTTAAAAATTTGCAGAACAATAAGGTTGGGAAAATCCCCTTGAACAAGTGCTGTACAGTAATCTAACTTGAGCATTTGTTCAGAAATGAGTCCCCAAATTGTGACTTGGTATTCTGAAATGTGCAACCAAGTTTTAGTAGGTCAAGAATTCTCAGTTTTCACTTAGAATCTTTGCCTGTAATTGTAGATAACCCAGCCATCCAAAGAAATGGTCAGTTTATCTTTTCTTGGGTACTGGATAGACAAAAACCTGATGCAAAAGAAGCGTGCTCTGAGTTCCCCCTCAAATGCGAAATTTCAAAGTTACAATTTAGTGGAATTGACAAGTTACATCCCAGAACTGGTCTTTACTTCCTCTTAGTTTTGTGGGAGGCTACAAGTCAAGTTCCTCTGATGTTTGAAATAATTGTAACTCATGCTGCAGTTTTGTAATTTTGAACATGAAGAAAGGCTGATGACAACTGATGTGGAATATTGCAACTTTTGTGGCATGGAAAGTTGTGCTTGAAAGTGTTTGACTCAGGTGTTTGGTTGAAGTCTTTATCTGTTTAATAGATGACAATATATAATTAATATCAACTTAACAGCCATATTGGGGAAAGAATTCAAGTGAGGCCATACTGATGAATTCCACAAAGCTAATAATGAAAATACCTTTAGTTCCTTTGTATTTAAATTGTGAATGTCTAATGTTATGCTTGTCCCGTACCTGTCTTGCAGACTAATGCCTTGTCTAAGTGCAGTTAGTAACCAAAAATCAGTGTTTTGCTGTCACCTATTTATCTCAATTAGGTGAATATAGTAGGAGAACAGAAGGCCTTATACCTATTGCAAGCTGCATTTGTGGCAGCCATTTAAAAAAAGTGCTGTAATAGTCTGTTCAGTGATAAGGAAGAAATTTTTACTGGAGCCCGGTGTTGGGAAAGTTCCGCGTGGGGAAGCAAGCAGCTGACTCAGTGTGGGTGATAAAGCAAGCTCCAACTTTATTGTCCGACAGGCTCTTTCTTATACAGTGCAGGACAGGCATATAACTATCAATCATTTATAATTGGCTAAGCTCTAAAGATAGCATTCAGGTACTCTCCCTACTTGCAGCTGCAGCTGTGAGGATTATCTCTTACTTTCCCAGGCTTGGCTGCATTCCTAGCTGTTTGTCTCAAACTTGTTTGTCTCACCCTCAAGGACAACTTGCCCCTACCATCTGCCAAGCTGAGTTACTCCCTATCTATATATAAGTTACTATCTCCAGAGCCTTGCTTGTACACTGCATTCCCAGGTGCGTTCCCAGGGGACTGTGTCCTTGCTCTTTTTAGCCTTCCCCAGGTGCATTCCCAGGATTATGTCCCTGCTCTCTTAGCCATTCTCCAACAGCCCAGTGTCAGAGTGTCTTTTATCATGTGGGAAATCTTCAGTGTTTTGACCAACAACTACAGACATTCCAATAAGGATTTAAACAGCTGTCCTTCCAGCAAGAAGCTATGCAACTGTTTACTTGAATACTAATGTTCCTCAAGCCTTTGAAACTCCCATCTCTTTGGCTGCAATAGGACAGAGAGAGCAGGGTAACTGCCACCTCAGCGGAGGGCAGTTGGTGGTAGATCATGGTTGATTCCTGCTAGGTGGGGTGAGAAAAAGAAACTGTTGGATGTCCTGGGAAACTGCTTTAACTGTTAAGCAATTGCATGTCAGGCTTGTGGGTATTGTCTTCAGCTGCATGTTCTGGGTGTGGATTGTGAGCAAGATGCTGAAGGCTCCAGGACTTGTCTATCTATGATCATAGCACATCCTTTTTGTCTACCTCTAGGCAGTGAAGCTCAGGAAACAGATTATTTTTTTTTTAATGTTTTTTTCTTCTTGTTCTAGGGGTGTTCCCTGCATAGTCATTTTTGTCAACAGTGTGGGGTCTTGGGTTATGTTCTGGGCTTGAGGAGAGCAGTGGCCTGTAGTTAGGCACCTTGGCTATTAAGTTGCTTTCTTGATTTTTGTCTTAACAAAAGCACATAAGGCAATATAATATCTCAGTAAACATGCCAAGTTCATTTAAAAAATAAAATACTGCTTTCTTGTATCAGAACAATGAAACTCTTCAAGCCTTTTCATGGCTTCCTTGCTAGTTGTGAATTTTCTTTATTTCTCATAAAATATGGACGTTGCTGTGAGTGCTGATAAACATCGTTGTCTGACTTGATTTCGTATTTATTTTTTAGCAAAATGGTGTAACAATGATAGCACAACTAAGCATTCAGTTCTCACCCCCAGTATGTTGCTTGGGGAATTTTCCTCTATGGTTCAAACCTTAACTCTATCTGAAATACTTTATAGGAAACACTAAATGCCTTAGTTCTATATTACTTGATGTTTCTTTGAATTTTGATATCCCTCATTTTTAGCAGTAGTCTCTTGTTTGGAATTATCGATCAAGTTCAATGTATTCATTTTCACCAATTTTCTGCTAAGTGTGCATGGCTTGGGCTGCAGCAGGGGTCATTCTGGGTGTAGTGGCTTCCCTGAATCGAGCACTTTACATTATATATTCTGTGTTCATTTGTCTTCCTGGGTTTCTTGAGATGGATATATAATTTTTAAGGGAAACTGTCCAGAGGCAGCTTCAGCTTGAGATGAGGTATTAAAAGATGTTTCAACTATTGTTCCAAGAGCAATCATTTTGCCAAGTTAGCATATTTTTCAGGGAATGTGGACAAGGTAAATGTCTTGCAGAGTTAAAATGTCATATGATTTTTCAGCTGTCCATCAGTTGCAAAGCAGCCCACGCATGTGGCAGTATCAGCTGCTCACCCACTTGGAGGATGATGGAGTACTTGAGAAAAATTATTTTACTTAGCCTGTATTGGGTCTTGCTGAAATGGAGTTTGTTTCCCCATAGCAGCCCTCACAGTGCTCTGCTTTGCATTGGTAGCTAGAAAGGTGTTGATAACACACAAGTGTTTTGGCTACTGCTGAGAAGTGCTGGCACAGCATCAGCACACTCGGCAACATTCTGCCTCCCCATCAGTAGGCTGGGGATGGGCAAGGTCCTGGGAAGAGACACAACTAGGCCAGCTGACCCAAATTGGCCAAGGGATATTCCATATCCTATGATGTCAGCTCAGATATAAAAGCTAAGAAACGGAGGAAGAAGGGGGGGCATTTGTTATTTACAGTGTTTGCCTTCTGAGGGAACTGCTATGTATGCTGAAGCCCTGCTTCCTGGGAAGTGGTTGGACATTGCTTGCTGATGGGAAGTAGAGAATAAAAGGGTTTTGTTCTTTGTGCACATGCAGACTTCTGCATTTGCTTTAGTTAACTGCTGTATCTCAACCTACGAGTTGTTTTCCATCTTATTTTCTCTCTCCTGTCCTGCTGAGAAGGGGGGGAGTGATTGAGTGGATTGGTGGGCACTTGGCATCCAGCAAAGGTCAACCTACCACAGTCCTTTTTGGGACCCAGTGTAGGGTGAGACAATGGCAGTTACATATATGTAGATTGCATGCTATAGTAATAGTAGTTATCAAGTAGCAAGCTTCTGTGCGGGACACAGAGTCTGTCAGCTATACTGCTCATATCTTTATTTTGCAGAGTTTGGGAACATCTTAATACAAACAATGCCTCTGTGCTTTGCCCTTACATTGATGGCCTCTGGGGATGATGAAGGAATGCATCTCCTCTCCCCACCCAGGATTGATGTAGATTGTTTCATAATGCAGGCTCCTGTGGTCCTTGTTCATGTCGTGGTTTA
>NW_008681151.1:15428-18541 GCF_000695815.1 Acanthisitta chloris | reverse complement strand
TAGTGACTTCATACAGTTGTCCTCAGCGTCTGATCTAGTCAGTCCAGGTCTCTCCGTAGAGCTTTCCTACCCTCAGGTAGATCCACACTCACACCCAGCTCAGTATCCTCTGCACATGTCCTGAGGGTGCTCAATCCCCACATCCAGATCATCACTCAAGATGTTTAACAGGACACTAAGCCCTGGGGAACATCACTAGTGACAGCCCCAACTGGATTTAGCTCCACAGTGTGGAAGCAGAGAAAGACAAGCACAGAGCTCACAGTCCTGGAAGCAATGCAAGAGGCTCATTGAATCTTTCAAGCCTCCAACTGCCTGAAACTGGGCTGAGAACAATTCCTCTCTGTGTGCCAGCTACACTCTTCTGAACCCATTTCAATGCAGTGTTGTGCTTAAAACCACTCTGAATCACTGAGACAGAGATTTCCCCCCTCCCTGCCTTTGCCTGGTGGCTGCATGCACACAAGTGGTGAGGAACCCTCTCTAGAAGGTCTGATCTGTCTTCCCCATCGAGGCAAGAGGCACAGAGCATTGCCTTTGCCAGCTTTCTCATGGAAGTAGGCACCACTTCAACAGCCTAGTTATTCCTGGTGTTGCACACAAAGCTGTTGGCCTGAGGGCTGCAGGAATCTCTCCAACATGACATGGCTCCAGGTAGGTCAAAGCTGAGTTTCCAGCTAAGAACCTGAAGGATTTGTTAAACACATGGACAAACAAGGGAACTGGAAAACACACAGACAGACAGGAATGGGAGAGAGAGCCAGAGCCAATTTTAGTCTTGCTTAAAACTCTCTATTTTTCTGTCCCTGAGTTGTGCAACAAACTCTTTCCTCTAGCCTAGGTCACATCTCTAGCCCTGGCCTCAAAATTAAACCTCTGTGCAGAGAAGCCACACAGCATCACCTTCTCCTACAGCTTTTGACTGGGACAAGGATTAAGAGAAGGTTTCTGACAGAAAAGAGCCAGGCAATGCCTCCTGGTTGAGAAGTTATATGATGAGTGGCTGAGGGTGTTGAGCTCACCCAAAAAAGGAGCCTCAAGGAAGACCTTATTGCTCTCCTAAACTTCCTGCCAGGAGGGTGCACCAGGTGGGGATTGGCCTCCTTTCCTAGGCAACTAGGGACAGGAGAAGAGGAAAAAGCCTCAAGCTGTGCAACATGAGGTTGAGGTTGGACATCAGGAGGAATTTCTCCTGGAAAGGGCTGTCAGGTATTGGAATGTGCTGCCCAGGGAGGTGGTGGAGTCACCAATGTTCTGTTCCAGAAACAACTGGACATGGCACTCAGTGCTCTGGTCTAGTTGCCAAGGTGGTGATGGATCATAGGTTGGACTTGATTGGAGGTCTTTTCCAACCTCAGTGACTGAGATTCTGATGAGATGGCTGCAGCCAAGAGGGAGAGGATGCCAAGGACATGAAGAGCTCCTGCCCAGGGACAGCACAAGGGGCTGGTAACAGTGGGAAGGAAAGGTGTAAAAGGGTTGAGTTTGGGTTTGTTTCGGGAGTGCAGAGAGACACCAGTGGCTTTTGGTCACATGAAGACACAGTGACTGCCATTGTGGCTGATGAGCTCACAATTACAGAGTGGGGAAAAAATGTTCTTTATGGGGGTTTCCATAAAAAACCCACAGAAGACAAGGCAGAATCTGTTCTCTAACCAACACTGGCATTCCACACAGCCAATGGTTTCAAGAGGAGGCTTCCAAGAAACTCATTCACCTCCTCCTAAGTGATGCATCCCACACAACCCAGTGGAGCTCTGCAGTCACTGCACAGCTCTTCCCTCACCAGCACAGCTGAAAGCATCTCTCAGGCACACCAGACCCTAATCCTTTAGCTCTGGCCACCAGAGAAGCCACTCACATGTCTGATCACCAAACTTCCATACCAACTTCCAGTACAGCTGACATCCCCAGAGTTCCTGCCAGGCCCAATATGAGTGTCCAGGACACAACTGGCATCCTTGTAAGCATCAATCTTCTTACCTTATTTCTTAGGAACAGCATCCATCTGCTCCCAATAGTTCACATCTGGCACAGGGAGTGTTAGAAACAGCCTCAGTCCTGTTTGAAGGAAGCTATTCCTCCAGCCAAGAGATTCCTGCAGAACTGAGTTTAGGATTTGGAGATACTAATTTACTACAAATCATGGACTTATCTGAGGTTTCAAACTTGAGAAATACAATTTGAGGTGGCTTTAATCCCTCAAAAGTTGCTCTCTTGTAATTTGTCTTCTGATAGAGCATATTTGTGGGAAAAACAAGAAGAAGCAGAAGGAACCTGAGTACAAAGGACTGAGACTGTGTTGGTCAGAGCAGGTTGCTCAAGGCTTTAGCCAACCTGGATTCTTGACATAACAATCACCTGAGACTCAAGTTTCCAGTTCCTCCTCCAACCCATCTAAAAACATCATCACAACTGGATCCAGGAAAATAAATTTTACCCCCTCTTACCATTTTCAGCAGCAGCTGAACCATAGTCAAACACTGATTTTGTTGGGGGGTTGTGGATTTCTTTTTAATACCCAGAACCATGAATAATTTCCAGCCTGGAAAATTTCTGCCTAAAGAGCTAAAATTGGCATAGAATCATACAACAGTCACAGATGCCTCCAGCGATGGCAACAGTCAGTGCTACCAGGCCTACCTAGAGCATTTTTTCCACTGTGCTAAGAGGATCTGTTTCACTCTTTGCCTTGCAATCCAATTTCCACTGTGCTGCACCAGGAGTTTAAAATAAGGACAGCAGGAAGCATGTGTGATAAGGGGGAAGGAAGGGAAAACCACAGGTTCTTTCATTCTTTCAGCGGAGCCAAAAAGGAGTGGTTATTGTTTGGGTTTTTTAATGTAAAAAGCTGCAGGGAAGAGGGAAGGAGATGTTTGCTTGAAACTTGCCCATCTGCACCAGGAGAGAGAGAGAGAGAGATGGTGGGGAGAGAGAGAGAGAGGACATGGTGAGGAGATGAGAGGGGTGTATGTGTGTGTCTATAAAGTACCTCCAAACATGCTCGGGGTGTTTTGCAGAGCCTGTCTGAGCCTCTGACTCCAGCCAGCCTCCAGTGACAACACTTTCCATCTAGAAGCATGCACAGCTCCAGCCAAGATGGAAGGGGAGGG
>NW_008681151.1:0-15392 GCF_000695815.1 Acanthisitta chloris | reverse complement strand
ACTCCTTCCCCATGAGGAGCAAGGCAGCCCAGGGAAACAACACAGCTGGAGGCACCACTTTAGCCCATAAATGCCCCAAGACTGTGCCCCCCTTGCAGCAAATGATGCCATGAGCTTGGCTACCACCTTGGAGCAGCAGTGAAGATGACATGCTGAGAGAAGGAAGCACCAAGTTGTATTTCCTTCCAGCTCTGGTTGCTGCCCAACAGCTGTTCCCTGGTTATTTACTTGCCTATTTCCTTGGCTACACAAGCAGCTGCACACACAACTTAACCCCTTCCTGCACCACCAGCTGCCCATGCCACCCTGCCTGGCATGGTGCTGGGGGACAGCAGCACTGGGCAGGGAAAAGACACCCAAGGAGGACACACTCTTGCCCAAGCCAGGCTGGTTGGCCTCAACATGCTCATCCTCATGGCCACATCCAGAGCTCTGCAGAAAGTGCCTTGGTGGGCAGGGGACAGAGCAGCATGGATATGAGCAGCATCTCACATGATGCTTTGTAGGCTGACCTGAGCCAGCTGAAACTGGGAAAGAGATCTGGATTCCCAGGGGTTTGCTTTGCTGGGCAGGCTGGAATTCTAGCACTGTGTTTGTGTCTGGATGCAAAGACTTCAGGACAGGAATCCTCATTCCCAGGCAAGCACTGCACCCTTTGCCATACAGCCTACAGCCACACTCAGCCTCGTGTGAGCAGGACACTGGGGACAGAGGGTGTCCAGCTCCTCTCCTGGTCCCACACACAGCCCAGCAGGGCCATGCCATGCTGGCAGCTGCTGCTGGTCCATAGATCACCTCCTGCAGTTTCTTTTCTCCTCTGCACAGAGCCTGTTCCAGCAGCTCAGTTTGTGTTTTGGCTCATAAAGCTCAGCCAGACCCCTTGGCTCATCTCCATCAAGGAGGAGGTAGAAAACACCCTTTGCTTGCTCAGCCACAACACTGGATTTTGTTTTCTGCAACTCAGCCTGTTCCAGTTGCCTTTACAGCCTCACTCTCTCAGCTCTATTTTGCTCCCAGTTCCTCCCAGCACCAGGAAGTAATTGAATCATAGAATGGTTTGGGTTGGAAGAACCTCAAAGCTCATCCAGTTCCACCCCCTGCCATGGGCAGGGACACCTTCCACCAGCCCAGATTGCTCCAAGCCCCATCCAACCTGGCCTGGAACACTCCCAGGGATGGAGCACCCACAGCTTCTCTGGACAACCCGTGCCAGTGTCTCAGCACCTCACAGGGAGAAATTTCCTCCCAATATCCCCTCCTGAGTCCATTTCTTCATCAGTAAAAGAAAAGTAACACTACATGGATCTGTAAAGTCAGATCATGGAATCACAGGATGGTTTGGGTTGGAAGGACCTTAAAGCTCATCCAGTTCCCCCCCCTACCATAGGCAGGGACACCTTCCACTAGCCCAGGTTGCTCCAAGCCCCATCCAACCTGGCCTGGAACACTTCCAGGGATAGAGTATTGATAACTTCTCTGGGTTACCTGTGCCAGTGCCTCAGCACCCTGGAGCAGGTGGGAAAGGTGTTAGCTCCACAGGAACAGAAATTTGGCCTAACTAACACAATCCTCCTCCAAAGCAAACACAAAACCCCCAACAAACTCTCACCAACTGCACTGATTTCTGGTGCAGGAACTCAAACACATTGACATGTCTTTAGCCCAGGAACTGACAGCACAACTTGAGGACATGGAAAGACTCAGAGTGTTCCTACTGGAGCAAAGTCCATCCAGCTTTTGAGGTTGCTTTTTCCTTGCTTTCTCAAGGATCTCCAAACCTGTGGTTAGGTTGCCTGAAATGAAAGCATCTTCTGGCAGATCCCACAGTCAACTCCACTGACTTTCAACCATCCCAAGTCAAATCCCCAAGAAGTGGAGAAATGCTTACCTGCAGGTCAAAGAACTTGCTGTACCGTCGATATATGACCTCTGTGGAGCCATTGGACCAGGTGACCTTGATGATATACACCTGTAGGGAACAGAGGAAGAGATCAGAGAGGAATGAGCCAACAACCTACACCCAAATGCTGCTAAAGCTGCCAAGTGCAGCTCTCATGGTTGGGTGGCATCCAGGGGAGCACTTCAAGTCACTTCAGCAATACCAGAGCATAGGGAAGCTTCAGTTATTGAGCTCCACTGCCGCAACTTGACTGTCTACTAAATGTTCCTTGCTAGCTATGGACTGAGACAGCTCCTTAGCCCTGAACAGGGACCTACATTGAATATTAAAGGGCACTTCTCTGTCAAAACACAGTCCAGGTCCCTCCAGACACATTATGGACACATTATAGACACAACTAAGCCTTGGCCATCCCATCTACAGCTGCAGCATCAAGTTGGGTGCTGAGATCCAGCCAGTCTAGCTCCTGGGGCTTGGAAGAGCTCAAGCCCCAAGGTTTGGAACTCCATCTGTTCTGCCATAAGCAGCTCTGAGCTTTGGGTTTCTTCAACTTGCTGAGGTGCAAATGACCCTCCTGATCCTTAATATGCTACACAATCAATCCTAGTCATTGCAGGTGACACCTGACCAGGCTTTTACTGGTGATGAACACACAAAACACCACCAAACTCAGCTCATGTCATCATTAATTCTTCTCTGAAAGACAAGCAAATAAGAGAATGAGGCAACTGTGTATCTGATGTCCTCACTTGTTGTTCACAGATCTCTCTTGATGAGGTGCCAGTGTAACACTGAGTGATGCAAATCCCAAATGGGTAACAGATTGACTGAACAGAATGAGGGCAGTTCATTTTTCTTCTCCTAACTCATGTCCTTATTTCCACCACAAATTCAAGCCTCAATTCACTGAAGCAGGAATAAAACATTGCAAAGATCAGTTGAAAGGACCTGCTAGAACTATAGTTCACACAACCAAGCATGAAGGCTCTCAAGATGCTCATGGTTTGACACTCAAACCAGAATCCCTTGAGCTTCACAAGGTTTCCCACTGAGATGCCCATTTTTCCAGATGCTGGAATGCTACCAACATCCCAATCCAACAGCAAAACTCAAGCTCCAGGAGACTCACATGGATAACACAACACTAAATCATCTGAGCTCATCAAACCTCCCCAAATGCTGTGCTAAAAAATCTGACCAAAAACTCACTCTGCGGCCCATGACGCAGCACGACCCACCAAGGTGAGGAGACTCCTGAGGAAAGACCAACTCTTCCCAGTGGAATCACTTCTAAATTGAGGCAGAAAATGAGGCAGCAAGTTCTTCTACCTAAACTAAAGACCCTCTGTACGTTCAACCCAGCAAATCAACATGCACTTGCCTTAGGGCAGCTGCTCAGCCCGAGCACAGCTGTGTCTGCTCTGCTGCCTGGCAGTGAGCTGGCTCAGTGTCACAAGCACCACCAGCCTTCCCAGGCACAGTCTGAATGGCTCAGCATCTCCTCACAGGCCTCGTTCAGCTAATCATAGAATCGCAGAGTGTTTTGGGTTGGAAGAACCTCAAAGATCAGCTCATTCTAACTTCATACCATGGGCAGGGACACCTTCCAGCAGACCAGGTTGCTCAGAGCTTCATCCAACATGGCCTTGAGCATTTCCAGGGTTGGTGCAGTCACAGCTTCTCCAGGCAACCTGTGCCAGTGTCTCAGCACCCTCACAGGGAGGAATTGCTTCCAAATATCCAATCTAAACCTCCTCTCTGTCAATTTGAACCATTTTCACCCTCTCCTTTCATTCACAAACTCTTGTTTTGAGCTGAAGAGGCACCTGGATGTGACACTGGAGGATATGGTTTAACGGTTCCAGCAGTGACAGGTTAAGGGTTGGACTTGTTGATCTTAGAGGTCTCCTCCATCCTCAATGGTTCTACGACCTACACTTTCTCCACATTACCACAAGGCAGACAGACATCTCCTGAGAGACAACATCATGCCAGCTGTGAAGACCTGGATGGGCCACAACCTGCTACAAAGGACGCTCTAAACCATCAGCAACCTAAGTGTTAAGGTGATGCTCAGTAAGCATCCAAGCTGCCTTACCCTCTCCCCAGGTCTTGCCTGCAGCCAGCATGAGCTCATTTGGGTTGGAAGCTCAGCTGATAGCCCAGTTTTCTTACCACTCTCCAGCACTTCATGGGGTTATATCACCACTGGCTGCATGCCCGGAGAGAGCCTTCAACTGGGGCTGCAGGAAGAGCCAACTTTGCTTCATTGTTTATTCCTCTCCTGCCTTTATTTGGAGTCAACAGCTTATTAGCCTGCGATTTTAATCAGGATGTATATTTGCTCAAGCCAAAGTGAATTCAGAACTCTTAAGGGTAATAAAGGCAGGAGATTTGAGGGCACACCATGCTTTACCGGGCCCTTTGCCACTGAGGGAAGGAGCATTTCTCCGAGCCAACTTTGCTTCATTGTTTATTCCTCTCCTGCCTTTATTTGGAGTCAACAGCTTATTAGCCTGCGATTTTAATCAGGATGTATATTTGCTCAAGCCAAAGTGAATTCAGAACTCTTAAGGGTAATAAAGGCAGGAGATTTGAGGGCACACCATGCTTTACCGGGCCCTTTGCCACTGAGGGAAGGAGCATTTCTCCTAAGTGATCACTCCTGTTTGAAATGCAGGTCTCTCTGGAGTCAGAATAACAGTTCCTTGCACATCCTACTTGAACAGCAGAAAGGTCTCCAGGGGTTTCTCCTCACTTCCTTATGGAAAGCAGGAAAGATGAGAAAGCTCACAGGGAAGGGAGCTCCTCAGTTTCTACAAAAGCACAGTCTCAGTGAAGTTGGATTCCTCTCTCCTTGTGGAGAGCCAAGAGATGGCCCCATCCCACCAAGGCATCCTGTTGGCCAGAACCACCACAGATCTTGGTCTCTACCAATATCTCCTCCAGTCCTTTTATCCCAGGGATAAAAGAGACACCAGAAACCATAACTCAGGTGATCTCCTCAACTAACAATGAGAGTACAGATGTGGAAAGGTATGAACAGTGCACTTGGCCACCCAGTGATCACATCCAGAGGGACTAGAGATGATGAGGCACCAAACTCTCACAGGCAACCATGCAGCCTTTTCTCAGGTGCTTTTGGAAGACACTTCCAACCATCAAGAGTGTTGAAAACATTGCACTGGGTCTGTTTCTCCTCCTGGCCTGGCACTGCACCATACCCTGCCAGGAACAGCCACCATGAAGCCCAAATAAACCCAATTTTCTCCCAGTAGGAGCCACTCCATCACCTGCTCCCTCAATCCCCAAGTCCTGCAGAGGCTGCTCTGAGTAGAGGCTTTTTCCCTTCCCATCTGTGTGGGTGAGGACATATGGAAACACTTATTTCATGCGTCTTCTCCAGCTCTGACTTCTATGGTCCTTCAAAGAAATAAAACAGAAAAACCACCAGGAGGAAAAGAGTGAGGGGATCTCCCAGGGCTGATTCTGGAATGTGCACCCACAGCAAGCAGTGCTGGGAACGGCAGTGCTGCTGTTTGGATCCTGCTCCACGTTGGAGGATCCTGAAGGGGTGTGGAGAGCAGAGCAGCTGGCAGGGAGGTGGATCCGGGCTGGGGGCTCTGCAGTCCATCACGTGGGCTGGGCCCTGGCCAAAACCAACAGGCAGAGCTAGCTAAACATTTCCAGCCTGTCCTGGGCCAGCAGCAGGGGCTGCACCACGGAGAACCAGCTGAGTTGGTGAAACCCAGGAACTGGTGGCTCTGCTCCTTCCCTGTAGGAAGGATGTCTTACCCTGCCCTGCTCCTGACCCTGGGAGCCTCCAGCCCTTGTTACCTTCCAGCCTACATCACTGCAGGCATGTCACTGTGACTGGCATGTGACATTCTGTCCAGGACATCCCTCCTGGGCAGGATGGCAGCAAGACAGGGAGTGAGCTCCAGTGTTGGGCATCAGCTGAAGGCAATGGGCCAAGCTGAGCTTTGGAAGAGGTAAAATCCATGAGGACTGAACCTTCCTCAGCTTCATTTCAGCCATGGGTCACAGAATCACAGAATCATCAAGGTTGGAGGAGACCTCTAAGATCATCAAGTCCGACCATTTATCTGCCACTGCTGGAACCCCTATACCATATCCTCCAGCACCAGATCCAGACACCTCCAGGGATGGTGACTCTACCACCTCCCTGGGCAATATCCTAGTGCCTGAACACCTTAACAGGGAAAACAATGTTCCTAATATCCAATCTGGGGTCAGGGGGACTTAGCTGAAATCATAGGATCATCAAAGTTGGAAAAAACCTCTAAGACCATCAAGTCCAAGCATTAACCATTAAATTCATGCCAGTGGTTCAAAAATCCTTGAGCTACTGCTCATGGCATGTGTCTTACTAGAGCAAGGCAAGGGGAGAGGCACAGAGCTCTCAGGGTCACTTCAAATCCTGCTCTGATGTTCAAAGGAGCTTCACACACTCCCTCCAGCCCCCATCACTGCTCTCCTAGCCACCAGCTCTGCTGCCCCCGTGCCAGGAAACCAGTCCCACACTGCAGCATGTTATGGAGCAGGGGGCATTCCCAATGGGACAACCTCGTTAGAGCCTCAGCGAAGACCAAAGCATGGAAACAAGACCTGTCCTCCAATCCTAAGGGGTGCAGAGGCCATGGGGACAGTTCTGGAGGTGCAGGTGGATCTTGGTTTAATACCAGGTGAGAGGAGCATTTCCCATGAGCAGCAAATGCTCTCCATGCTCCAATCCCTTGGAGGGCAGAAGTGGAACACATCCTTCACAGAAAATGGAAGGTACAGATGCAAAAGGTTTAATTCCAACAGATTCCACAGGGATTGAGTTCCCAAACTCCTAGGGATCCCCAAACTCCCTGTATTACAAGTGCTCACATACCAACTACTTAGAAATGACCAGTTGAGAAGTGTAATATCAGGACCATCATTGCCCAAGGTTCTTCTTGTTTACATCAGAAACCAAGTGTCCTACACATGGAAATACAACATGGAAAAAGGCCCATGGAATCTCCCAGCCCACCCAGCAAGCACCATGAATTCTGTTCCTTCCAGCATGACCCAGCACCTGCCACTGCTCTCCCCACCCCAGCACCTCTGGAGAGGCAGCTCAGAGGGAGAAGAGAGCACTGGAAAATGGGACTGAAAAGCTTGGGAACTGTCAGAAAATGACAGGTTGCTAAGAGAAATGCAAATGGCACTTGGCCAAGCGAAACAGAGCTGTCAGAGAGCTGCCAGGCAGCTTGCACCAGGCTCTGCAGCCCCAGGGGAACACACTGGCAACTCACTCTGCACAAAGCCAGAGGGAGAGCCAGGACATCCCTCCTGGGCAGGATGGGAACCCAAGCAGGGAGTGAGCTCCAGTGTTGGGCATCACCAGAAGAGCAGGGATGCTGTAGCAGAAGCTCAGATGCACACCCAGAGTGGTTGGAGTCACAGGGACAAGAATACAGAAGAGAAGGATGAGAAGCCAGTGCAAATCATCTCATCTGAAAGGGCAGCCAGGGATTTAATTATATTTTTATTCCTATTTCTCTTAAAGAAATGAAGGAATGACCATAAATCCCAGGAAAAGTCAGACACCAGAAGCATTTTCCAGGACCTGCAGCACTGAGGCTCTTCAGCAGGCACCAGTGGCTCCTGATGACTTCCACTACTCAAAGGGATGGAGGACACTGAAACCCTTCACAAGCCTTTGGTCTTGCACCTTCCCCACGAGGCACATTGTCCCGTGCAACAACATGGGCAGAGAGAGGAGATGATCCAAGCAGCTGACTTGAGGCAATGGAATTAAGAACAGACACTGGAAAAAAACATCACAGAAACAGTTTCCCTTCTTGAAACATGAGGCCATGTGATCTCCTAGCAGAATCACTTCTGGGCTCCTTGCATAAACACACCATCGACAAGCTGGGAAGCAGCCTGGGCTGCTTAAATTTGAGTAGAAAAAAATGCAAAATGAAGTTGCAGGAAAACTTAGAGCTACACTTGCAGCCTCTCTCTTCCCACGGGAGGAGTTTTCCCAAGCTTTGCAAGGCATCCTGGCTTGAGGGGCACACACAAAGCCCACAAGGATGGCTTTGGGAGAGGCAATCTGCTAGCTGCTCTTGCAGCTCTCTGCCTGGCACACAGATGAGCCAGGCAGCGAGTCCAGCCCAATCTCAGCACCATCCAGCTCCACCAGCTCGAGCCCAGGAGCAGAGCATACCAACAAAGCCCTGTGAGCCAGCAGCTCCCTGGCACAGCACGACCCTCCCTGGGAGGCTCTACAACAATCCTGGAGCTTCCCCAGCATCCCTGTGCCCAGAGCTCACTGAGGCCCTGCTGTTTCCACACCAGAGGCATGTGGAAAGAGTCACTTGGAGAGACACTTCCCTGGGGCTGCAGGGACACACAGCTCTGCCCACCCACCACCCATCACGGTAGGTCCCCAAGCTCCAGCAGAGCTTCTCCAGCACAGCCAGACATAACAGCCTCCAGCAGAGGCTGAGCTGTCTGCAATGCTCTTTCCAAAGGGTTGGAGCCTGTGTGGTCTTAGGGCCAGGGAGACTATGTACAATAAACCTCTGTGGAAAACTCCACATATTTAAAGCATCTTTGCCCAGTAAAGGGAAAAAGCAGCAGTGAAAAGCATCGGAGAAAAGCAGCAGTCTGTCTATTCTACCCAACTATTCCTGACCCCAAAATGTGGGGAAGAGATGTAAGGACCTTACACCTTCATTTCAGTTACCACAGGAGTGCCCAGAAAGCCAAAGGGCCACAGAAACCAAAGCAGCTGAGGGACTGAGCCAAACCAGAGCTGGTTTAATATAGAAAAGGGAGTGGGAAATTGTAAGAGGAAAAGAAAAAAAAAGGAGGGAGGTGGCTGGAAACAAAGAAAGTTCTTGGCATTGAGCTGCTGCACTTGGCCCTTCTCCATCAGCTGTCACTGCCGCGGGACTGTGGGGCTGGGGAGGGGAGCACAGGGGGTTTTGTGCCATGGGATGCCAAAGCTTGGAGAGGGAAAGGAAAATCTGACCCTCAGCTCTGTCCCCAGACAGATTGTTACCCACTCAGTTCAGCTTTGTAGACAGGGAGAACTGGGAGATGAGTTGTGCTGGCTCAGACAGCACTGGGAAAGGCATGGAGAAGCTATTACAGCAGGAACTGCAGGGATGCTGCCATGGTCCCTCTGGCATAGCAAAGCAGAGAGGCAGAAGCACCAAGTCAGAGCTGCAGGGAGCTGAGTAACAGGGATGCAGCACAAGGACAGGCATATCCTGACCACCATGGCATGGAACCCAAACCAGACTGCCCACACACCCAGGGCTAGAGAGCACCATGTCATAGAGTCATGGAATGTTAAGGGGTTGGAATGGAGCTTAGAGATGATCCAGCCCTAACCCCCTGCCCTGGGCAGGGACACCTCCCAACAGAGCAGGTTGCTCAAGGCTTTATCCAACCTGGCTTTGAACACTGCCAGGGTTGGGGCAGCCACAGCCTCCCTGGGCAAACTGCACCAGCGTCTCACCATCCTCACAGGGAAAACTTCTCACCTAAATTTTCTTCTTTCAACTTCTCCCCATTGCCTCTTGTCCTGTCACTGCAGTTCCTAATCAAAAGTCCCTCTGCAGCTTCCCTGGAGCCCCTTCAGACACTGCAAGGCTGTCCCCTCATTTCAATTCATCTCTTGGACTTCTTCCCACTCCACTACTGCACAGCTCCCCAGGGCACAGTCCTCACTGCCTGAGCACACAGCCAACTCTGCTGGGATGAGAAGTGCATACATATATACACACACACACACACGAAGTTATGCCGACTGTGGAGACCTCTAGGACAACCAACCGAGCCTCACTCAGCCCTGTGTGACAGACCCTGATGGGCTTGAGGAAGGGCTGAGGGAGTTGGGCTTGGTTAGCCTGGAGAAGAGGCTCAAGGGTGACCTCCTGGCTCTCTGCAACTCCCTGACAGGGTTGGAGAGAGGTGGGGGATGTCTCTCCTGCCATGGCTGCAGGGAGAGGACTAGAGGGAATGGCCTTGAGCTGAGCCAGGGCAGAGTCAGATTGGATGTGAGGAGAAATGTTTTCCCTGTGAGGGTGTTCAGGCACTGAGATATTGCCCAGGGAGGTGGTGGAGTCTCCATCCCTGGATGTGTTTGAGATGCACCTGGGTCTGGCAGTGGAGGATATGGTTTAGGGGTTTCAGCAGTGACAGGTTAATGGTTGGACTTAATGATCTTAGAGGTCTCCTCCAACCCTGCTGATTCTCTGACCCCTCAGCCACATACCACATACACCAGCTCATTTACTCTGTATCACTCTGAAGGTCACACATATGGATTCTTTGTTTCCCATTTCCCAGGGCTGCCGGAAGACAAGGATACCCTCCAAAGCAGAGCTGGGAGGGATCAAGGTCACCAGAGGCAGAGAATGGCCCCAGTGCTGGAGTTCACTGCTGGAATCGAGTCCCAGCATCAGCTCTCCACACACGGCTGCACCCACCCAGTGGCCACGTGCCAGGCAGGATTTGGCCCTTCCACTCAACTGCCACATAGTTGTAGGTTTGCTGCAGCCTTGAGTAACTTGACTAGGGATGAGAAACAAAGCAGAGCTGGGTCTGAGTGCTGATTTTCATCCACAAAGCTAACAGTGCTCCTGTAAGTCTCTACTGAAAGGTGATAGTGGGTGGGAAGGACAGATCAGCTCTGCAATACTGTGAAGTAGAGCAGGACCAGACATGAGGACAGGTCAATCTTTCTACCAGCTCCAGGCCCCCAACCTGCCTGTGGCCTGCCTGGAATGGGACAGCATCAGCCAGCCAACAGGAAACAGGATGAGACACAGCAGAACCACAGGATACAGCAGCTAAATACCACTAAGGATGCTGAGAAAGCCCTCAAACCTCTAGAGACCACCAATATTCAGCTTCCTGGAGTCTCTTGCTTCATACATTCTCTCTCTTTCACTCCTAGTTTGGTTAACTGCATAGATTTCACACCATTCATTTTAACCTCCTGTCCCCTCAGTCTAAATACACTCAGCTCCTTCCGTTCCCCACAGGACATTCCCACCATACCAAGGGCATGGTCACCCTCCCCACAGGGCACAGCACAAGGGGAGTCATCTCCTGATGTCCTTTTTAAGCCAAGCAACAGGTATGATTCACAAGAGCAGAAATAACACAGCTCTACAAGGTGACACTGTGCCAGGGCCCCACAGAGCTCTTCTCCAGCCAGGCAAGTCAGGAGCAGAGGACCATGACACACAGTCCAGGAGACCATGACACACAAAACACCTCCTGCTCTGTTCATATAAGGCACTGCAGAACCACTGAATCTGTAGATTGGCAGCTCTTGTTGCCATCTGAGCACTCTGAATGCTCCATAAACAAGCCCAGATAAGCAATGAGCTTGGGTTAGCCAATGAATGAAACCACAAAGGGCCTCACCACTACAAAGAACAGGAACAGAGAAGACACCTAGCATCACATCACAAATTCCACATCAAAAATACAGCACATTTCCTTTCTGAATGTGAGTTTCCTCCTTAAAACACCTATAGATGCTATTGACTGATCCCAGCACACACTGTTAATTGCAATCAACCAGATCCCAGCACACACTCTTAATTGCTACCAACCAGATTCCAATACAGTTAATTGCTATCAATCAGATCCCAGCACACACTGATAACTGCTACCAACCAGATCCAAACACACACTGTTAATTACTCTCACAATGAGCTGCCACAAATGAGGTCCTCATCTTGTTTCAAGTCTGCAGTCTTGTTAACTGAGCTTGGAAAATAAATGGATAGTGCACACTTGGCTTAAATTCTCCTTGTTCAAAGCAAAATGTGTGTGCAAGAAGGTTGGAAATGAAGTCCTGCAAGAACACAGTCCAGGTGTCCTAATAAACCAACACAACCCAACAGCACGCTGCTCTCTCTTCCCTCTCAAACATATACACAGAGCTTCACTTTGTGCTCTAGAACAAGCATTTAAAGCTCTGTGACTGGTGAAAATGTCCTTTGCTGGGCAGGTTGTAAAGATGTGACTCAATGGCATAGCCATTAACACAGACAACACACACACATTGCAGCTGGGTTGACATGAAACATTCTGAAGCTTGCCCAAAGGAAAGAAAACAACCCAAACCTGGATTTAGTAGGGAAAAGTTTTATTTTAGGGCTTCTCCTAGAGAATAACAAACACAAGACTATAAAAAGATCCTGCCTGAAGTCCTTTAAAGGGAAATGTAGTGTTTTAACTAAGGCTTTGTTTTAGGTCTTTTCTGAATAAACATTCATTTATCAGAGACTTGGCCAGACCAGAGCCATGACAACTCTGCTGCTCTGACACTGAGTATTTTTAAACTTTACTCTGGGACTTTGCCTTTGCAGATGTGCAGTAAGGCCCCAGAGCCTTTGCCAGCAGCATCCCCAAGGGGCACAAGCTGTAAGCACTTCACATAGAAGAAATGGGACTGCAGGGTGACCCTCAGCCACTGCCTGCAAGATGGAGTAGGAATCATGGAATCACCAAGGTTGGAGGAGACCTTTAAGACCATCAAGTTCAACCTCTAATCTGTCACTGCTCTAACCCCTAAACCATCTCCTCAAGCACCAGATCCAGACACCTCTAAAACACATCCAGGGATGGTAACTCCACCACCTTCCTGGGTAATTCTCTATTCCAGTGCCTGAACACCCTCACAGAGAAAATATTTCTCCTGACATTGTCTGACTCTGCCCCGTCTCAGCTCAAGGCCATTCCCTCTAGTCCCTCTCCCTGCAGCCAAGGCAGGAGAGACATCCCCCACCTCTCTCTAACCCTGTCAGGGAGTTGGAGAGAACAAAGCTCCCTTCCTCACTGAGACAATGAGCTGCCACAATCCAGAGCATTCTGCAACAAACACCTGCAAAAGGATTGTTTCCTCCTGCTCTTTTCATGTGCTGCTCACCAAAAAGCCTAAAGACAAGGGGCACAAGTGGTTTGAGGGCACAGAGCTCTGTGTGTGTGTCCCCAGTTAAACTCCAACACTCAGCTCAGTGCATCTTCAAGCTGATACAAGCTACTCAAACCCTACCCAGCACCTCCTGGGTCCTTGCCCAGCCTGAGCTCTGCAGTTTGGGATAACATTTTGCCTCCTGCTTCAAAGCAGAGCTGAAAAAAGAACCAGTTTCTGTCTCAGGCAACACAATTCTTTCTGGATCAATTACCAAGGTGAAAAGCAAAGCACACCAGCCTGAATAGAGCCAGCCTTTCCTCCAGCCCTCAATAAAGACTTTGAAACATTGGTTTGATCTCCCTTTTCTGGGAAAGTGGAATTCATAACTTTCTGCTCCACTACAAGCAACACAACTGCACCTTTGTCCAGCAGAGAAAAGCCTCTCATCAATGCAGAGAGGAGACTGAGCAGTGCAGGTCACTCTCCAGTCAGGGCAGCACAGAGGCAACAGGAGGAAAAGGCAGAGTTCTCCTCCAGCTTCCCAGGGGACAGCAGGCACTGCCCCAGGGGATGGAGCAGAGCACATCTCAGCTCAGCAAGAAGAAGCCAGAGAGCAAAAGGTTTAACACAGACACTTTGTGGTTGACTCAGATTTGCACCGTGCCAGCAAATCCAGTCTAAAGATGACTGCCATGATTTGCTGCTCCTCCTCTCCTTCTCCTTGCAGGAGGAGGAAGCAAAAAAGAAAAGGTTTTGGTTTCATGTAATTAACTGGCTTTGGGAATCTGCCTGGGTTCTATCGATTCCTCAAACAAGGCGAGTGCTCCCATTCACTCCAGCGCTGCTGCCTGCAAGCTGCTTGGCCCCTCCCTGGGCTCAGCCCTGCTGTGAGCCACGCTGGCTCACACTGCTGGCTCGAGGACAAGGCAAGTACAGGGAAAGGTTAGAGGCAGAGCACTGGAGCCGCTGGATGAGGAGGGACAGGGAGGCCGAAGGGCTGGAGTGCACAGCTGGCTGTCACGGGCTGCCTTCTCCCACCGCCCCAACAGCTTCTGCTCTGCTGTCCCCACCCTGCCCTGCCGCACAGCTCTCTGCTCACAAAACACTTCTGTCCCAGTTTTCCAGCCTCGCGGGGATCATTTGTGCTATGCCCAGCTCCACCCGGCTCACTCTGCGTGTGGAGGGTGAGCAGGGACAACACGCGAAACGAGCCGTGCCCATCACTTAGGGTGCACATCCCAACCATGGCGACACCGCTCCCGAGGGGTGCACAGAGCCCCCAGCCCCAGCAAGGCTCCGAGAGGACGGGAGAGCAGAGGAGCAGCCGCAGATGACCCTGTTACGAGACCTGACGGTGATGCAACAGATCCGCCAAGACAAACAGGCGCGTCCGCAGCTCCCAAACCTCCTCACGCACGCACTCCTCCCTCCCTCCCTCCAGCTCGGATACACAACCCAGCCGCGATGAGTAAGTCTGGGATGGACACAGCAGGAAGAGGGGCACATCTGGAGCTGGGGCCAGGCTCAGCCAGGGCTGATAAAGCTACAGGCAGAGCAGGGCAGGAAGAAGCAGTAGGTGGTGAGGGGTTGGGTGGCAGCTGTCACACTACATCCCTGGATGCCTCCTGTACCCTCTCCTCCTGGCCTGCCCTCAGCTTTTCCTCCAACTGTTGCTCACTGCCACAAACCAGCTGAGGAGACCTGGAGAAGCTCCTGATCTCCCAAGAGCGGAGACTCTGTCTCTTTCAACACAACACACTCCAGCCAGAGCAAACACCACATCCACACCACGAGCAGTGTGTCACTGGGTCACCCTGGTCCAACGGGGCGGGGAGAACATTTGCTCTTTGTTTTATGGTTGTTGCCACGATTCCCACACCGATGCCTGGAAACACGCCAAAGTTTAAATAATAACAATAAAAGAAAACCACCTTCAAAAACAGACAAACCAGCAACAGTTTGCAAGATGCCCTGGAGCACGAAGGCAGGCGCAGGGGACACGAGGGATCGCTCACGGGGACAGGGCATTATCCCGGGTGCAGAAAGCAGGAACCGGGTGGTCCTTTGCCTCGGGACTCGGTAGCCAACAGGTCCAACGACCCCTCTGCCAAGAGCTGCTCCCACACCGAAACGGAGACACTTCGCGGCGGAGTCACCGCGGTTTGCGCTGCGCCGGGAGCGGCTCCAGTATCCCCCGAGCATCCCCCGAGCATCCCCCGAGCATCCCCCGCGGGGTCCGCACCGGCACTGCCCCCGGCAGAGAGGTCTGGGGGGAGAAGCCCATCCGCAGGCTGGCAGGGGAGCAGCGGGTGAACCCCACGGGCCACGCCGCGGTGGGAACGGGAGACTCCGGGGATGAGAGCGGGACATGCCGCGGGTGGGAGCAGGAGACTCCGGGGTGGGAACGGCAGACCCGGCAGCACTACCCTCCTCCTCCTCCTCCTCCTCCTCCCTCCCGGCGCGGCGCTCGGTGCGGAGCGTGGCCGGCAGCGCTCGGCCTTTGTTCGCCCAGAGCTGCGCTCGGCGGAGCTACTCACATAGTGC
>NW_008681150.1:17810-38298 GCF_000695815.1 Acanthisitta chloris | reverse complement strand
CTCGGCGCTTCTCCCACGCGGAGGTTGTTGCTCCCGCCCAGGCAGACACGGAGCAACTTCACCGAAGTTAATTTGGGTCTGTGATGAAAATACCTCCACCTGTGCCAAGCTCTGCTCGGCATCCAGCGCTGAACTCAGCCTACGCGCGGAGCTTCAGCTGGTTGTTTATGCCTCAGGAGCTGACTGGTGACTCCTGATAAATTAAGGGTGGGATTTCTATTGCAGAGGGTAGATGGGATCGTGAAGGCTGGTTTCTTAGCGTTCTGTGCTTGGCAGCCACCAAAAACAAATTTCAGATGCACCTTTACCCCATTGCCTGTGGTAGGTCAGAGATTTCTTTCAAACGTTGCCGCTCATTTGCCTATTAATCTACATATCCTGTTGCTCACTGATCATTGAGGTAGCTTTTGAAAGCACCTTTGTTTTGTCACAGTACTCTATTGCTCATCCGATAAGCCTCCTCCAGCCTTGCTGATATCAGTCATTCAGTTCTGGTACTTGAGGTCAACGCATGCAGTCCTGTAACACCAGCTAAAGCAGTAGAGAAGGGAGAATTTTCCCTACTTCATTTTTCACTTAGAAGACACTGACAGACTTAAAAATGGTCTTGTAAGAGACCTTCTCTGAAGGGTAGTTAGACTTCAGTCATTTGTCTAGAGGTGGAATGAGCAAATTAACTCATTGCTATGAACTTTAAAGAAGGCAGTAACAAAACTAGACTACCCTATGGTTGGTTAAACCAGGCATAAACTGAGAAGCTCCCTAACTGTGCAGCCTTCCTTAAATGTTCTTTCCCCTTAATGTTCATTAAGCCCCTGCAGTTAAAAGATCCCACCTAGGAGCCCTTACTGTTTGCCCAGAGCTCCACTTTCCAGGTTGAGAGGGGCAGGCTGGCAAAGGCTTTTGGTGCTAAGCCAGCTCCTCAAGTTTAGTTCTAGACCAGGTTGCTTTTTTGTGCTCCAAAGGAGCAGGTGCTTTATTGGTTCCCCTAGCTATTGCCTAGAAATTTTCTATGAGGTCCATGAGGTACATATGGTGAGGCACAGGTATGTGAGAAAGGAGGTGAACTTGCAGCACATGAGCTCTTTCCATGTCATCCACAAGGACCTTCTGCTTCCTGCACATATCAGCATGGCTGTGTTAGAGAAAAGGAATGAAAAGTGTGAATTTGAACCTTTACTTGTGTAGCTGTGTCATGGGGGGAATTACTTTTTTTTGTTTTAACTTAAATAATGTGGAATCCACGTTTTCCTGAGTTCTCAGGGGTCTGAAAATATAAAACAATGCAAGAAGCATGGAGAAGCCTGCCTAAGCCATCAGGCAGCCTTTAGTAAAGTCGGTGTGCTTAGCACTACATCATACATCCTAGGTAGTGTCAAGATCTGCGTTATCCACTGGGGACAGAAGCCAGCCATCAGCCCTGTAGCCTGTGCTTGTTTGTTATGTGTTCAATGCACAGGTATCCCACCTCGTGTGACATGTGTTTTACCCATCGCTCTTTAGTCTGGATGTCTGTAGTCGGGCGAGAAGTAGGCATATGCAGGTTATTGCCTTTTACATGTAAAATTCGATGACCTATAATGACCAGAAAATTTCCAAATTCCTAGTCAAAACAGAGGTTTGCTAATAATTTAACTTCAGATCAATATACAAACAGCCTAGACATAGCTGTTCTGTTGTGCCCTTACTGACAAAACAAGGACTATGGAGTTGTATTTTAGACTACTAACTGGTAAGTTTTCACACACAGGCATCACATGATGGATAGCTTTATTAAATTATGCCACAGTGTGCAGCTGCTGCCTCTGGAAAGAAGTATGGAGTAATACCATTAATGCTTCACCTTTTAATTTGAATATAGCTTCTAAAATATGAACTTTTTATCACAACATCAAAACTAGTGACAGCCTAGCCTCTGCCTCAGAGAGGTGAAGCAGTGGCTAGAGGTCCTCCTGCTGCAAGGCAAGCTGCAGCCTTTAGCTGATCGTGAATGCCCACAGACTTCATCATGTTCCAGATCCCTGTGACAAAACCAGCACCTTGGCCCTAGGATGATGTTTAAGGGTACCTTAAATGATTGTCCTTGTCCACAAACCTTTGCATTTTGAGGCGCTGTAACCTCTGATTTATAAATAATATCTAAGGCAAGAAACTAAGTTTAGAAACTTGCATATATCTGATTAAACTCAACTAACTCGGTAAGACTGCTCAATAGGAATAAAATTAAATGTGCATAAGAAATTGTGTTGTGGAACTAAGTTAAGAACCCCTGGAAATGAACATAATATTATCACATTCCAGACGGATTTCTTCTTTATGTTTTTTAAATAGCAGATTATTATAAAATGCATGAATCTTGTCAGTCCATTAAAATATGTCACAACTTTCAAAAGGATAAATATAATTTAAAACCCACCTATTGATCATAACTGTCTTCCTAAATCCATATTACAAGACCAAGAATAAAGCATTTGTGGCTCTAATCAATAGGTTTACTCAGAAACAGCTGACACCACTTAAAATCATGTTAATTAACAGGTTCTCAAGGTCCAGTTCTAATGCAGACAAGCTCTGTCCACCTAAAACAGTGCCTCATTATTGTTCACGCTACTTGAATCTGCCATTAACAGTAAGTCTCCATCTCACAGCTGCTGCTAAACCTAAGGCCTGCTTGAATTCAAAGAGGATTTCAGTTGTATTTTGGCATGGCATATGCTATTCACAAAGTCACCTGTAACTGTGAGTAGGAATAACTGTGAACAAAGCAGCTCATTTTCCTCTGGTTAGCTCTAAAATCCTGGATGTGGAAAGTTTGGAGTTTGGGTAAGTCCTGCTTGTGTAAACTTATGTGTAATGATCAAAATACATTTCAAAATGCAGACTGCTGCCTGAATTGCTGCAGCACTCAGGCCCAATTAGCCACAGTAACTCGAGCACTGAGCAGTGTAGCCTTCCTCCCTGCCCTACACCTGTAGGATGTATTTAATCTTGAGGCCCTCCAGGCTACTGACCAGGAGGTGTGAACTGAGGTCAGGGACAGCCTGTGTTAACAGACCAAGCTGTAACCTGCGGCAGCTACAGCATCACCATGTATTTTAGTGTACTCAGCCTTGGTTGAATCCATTAGCATCATTAGCATATGCATGATTTCTGATAGGCAAGCAAGTCTGCCAGCTCAGTCCATCCAGCTATCACCTCAGCTATGCCTGACGAGGTGGGAGTGAGATGGCTAGGGAAAAGCATCACATTAGCCATCACAGTTGGATCAGCCCATGCCTGCACATTATTGAGCTGCGTGTACATATTCAACAAAGCTCAGCGAGCAGTATTTCATTAAAAAATGACTGAGTTCTACATTCCCAGCCCTCGTGTATATACATCTATTCGCACAAACAAGGTGGTGCAGGACACTCTAGTCCCGTATTTGTGCACTGGACAGTATTATATAAGTTTGAGGGTTTTTACTTACTTTTTCGGGTTTTTTACTTACTTTGTACTTTACATAAGCTTTGTAGAAAATGTGTGAGCAACGCATTTATGGAGGCTGTAAATGATGCAGGTATTTAGGAGTGCTGAGAAAAGTGCTTTCTCAGTATTCTTTGGAGCAAGGGGCTGATGACAAAGGAGAGGTATTAGTCATGCTGACCAATTCTTCTGGTGCTCAATAGTGTGGAGAAACAAGCCAGAAACTTCATTCTCAGCTCCCTGAAGGTCTCAGCACTACTTAGAATTGTAGAATGGTTTGTGTTGGAAGAGACCCTTAAGATCATGTAGTTCCAGCCCAACTGCCCTAAGTAGGGACACCTTCCACTAGATGAGTTTACTCAGAGCCCAGTCCAGCCTGGCCTTGAACACTTCCAGGGATGGGCCATCCACAGCCTCCCTGGGCAGTCTGTTCCAGTGCCTCACCACCCTCAGAGGATAAAGAATTTCTTTAGATAAAGAATTTCTTTATCTAAACCTGCCTTCTTTCAGTTTAAAGCCATTACCCTTGTACTATCTTTAGGACTTACGAGGCTTTACTTATGAGTTTGTTCCAGATGTTTATTTCCCAGTTTCAGAAGATGTGTGGAGGTAACCCCAGCTGAAATGAAGGAACTGAAAGGTGTGAGGCCACGACTACATCACTTGATGTCCTGCCTCAACCCATGCAAGCAGAGAAATAAAGACGCGTCTGTCTGCTCCCATTTCCTACATACACCTACTTAGAGACTCATTAAAGCTGAGCCAGACAGATATCAGTTCTTTAATTAGCTTGTCCTTTTAAGTGTCCCAGGAAAAGTATTATAAGAAATACCGTATGATTGCCCAAGAACAAATGAGATATGCTTTTAAACACCCTTTATTACTAGCATTGCATAAGCATTCCAACAATCAAATCTAACAGTTTGTTATCATAGTTGCAATCCCTTTGGCTTAGTAGCAGAAAGATGAATAGCATGTCATATCTCTTTTCAGCAAATAGCTGCCTGCCTTTGTAAACAAAACTGTCAAGACTGATTCTCCATACACATTTGCAAATTATATCCATTGGTTATGTGTCTTGCAGCATATTTAGTGTGCGGCCAAGGGAATGTTACCCTCGCATCAGTTTTATATGTTACCAATATCATAATATTGTCAAAGAACAGGTAGGTACCTTGTGAACTATGGCTTGAATTCACTGATGGCTCCTACAGGCCCCTGATGGAAAACAATGCTAGTTTATAAGCATTCAAACCTAGCATGTAAATACACTTCAAGAGTGATTGATTACTCCAACAAACAAGAATTATGCAACCTTATAGTAAGTTATTATACACTTAGTTTACTCCTAAACCTGTTAGAGAAACATTTAGTTACATCGCTGAACATGGTATTTTCTTTCTAGGTATGTACCTGTAATTGCAAAACACCTTTTCACTAGCAGCAGGTAGTTTACTGCCCTTGCCCTCTGTTAAATTCATGAGTGAGAAGTACCCTGATACTCAGCCTGCTCCAAGATGCAGAGCCCTGTGTCCTCATCCCAGCACCAACCTTTTACTTAGTGGCTGGCCAGAAGGAATTCACTTCAATTCCTTGTCTCAGTTTAACTATACGCAATATGGTAAGATTGCTTACTTCACGGAGGAGAAGAGTAAATTACTTAATATGTACCTTGCACTCTAAGAATATGAGTAAAATATGAGCTTAATACTATAATTACTTTGGCATTTCATGGGGATTTTGAATTTTATTTAATCTGCATAATAAATGTGGAGGACAAAATTGATAGTCACTGACATTTTTTAAAGGCAGAATTCCCTTTTAATGACTTTTATATGGAAACACTTCTGACCATACCTCATTAACAATAATATAAAAGATATTAAAATACTGGTATTAAGATTGCTGTAATTTTATTGCTTTTACTTACAAAAGCAGGCTCATTTTTCATATAAAAATATCTATTATGCTAGTTTTGACATTTTATGTTAATGGTGTGTAATAAAGCAATGTCATTTCAACAGAGAGTTCTAGTTGCCAGTAACACAATATAGTCTTGTATAATTACAAATTTTGTGTGCGAGGAGAACTGCCTTGTTCTCATTACAGCAACTAAAACCACAGGGCATCACATTTCTCAGTATTGTACCAAAGGAATGTAGGAACAAGCTCACGACCGCATTAGGGAATGACACTTAACAACAGAATCGGTAACAGACAGAAAATGTGATGACACTAAACTGTGGAAGATAATTCATGCATGGAAAAAGCCCCCACCCTGCTCCTGTGCTCACATCACCCTGCAGCTCTTTGGCTGTTGCACGGCTCTTGAACACTGGAGCAGGCATTCCTTTTCTGCAGCTAATCAAGCCAGCATGGGAAGTGATGCTATCAGGGAAGGCTGGATCAGAAGGGGAGATGAGAAAGATCTATCAGGTCCTATAGCACGCAGTAAACACTAGGGGAGAGTGACTACGGGAGTAATTTATTGCCTGTTGCATGTCTTTCACCTTTAATTCCCAGGGTATCATCCAAGCCAGCTGAGTTGCAGTGTGAATGTCTGAGTGTGAATAAACCCAGAAGCTCTGAGTTCTGATTTCAGGGTCTTGCCATTATTAAAATGTCATGTGAAGTGCAGAACTAGCTCAGAAGTGCACAGAGAAAATGACAAAACACACTAGTTCTCAAGAACTAAACATGGTTTGGATTGGTAAATTGTTAATCCAGAGAGTGGTGTTTGTCTTTTTCTAAAAGAAAGTTTACTATAGCCTTTTCTAAAGGTATAGTTGCATATTGTTTTCCTCAGAAATGAGGGTCAGCTTTACAAGGATATTGGGAACAGTTAAGAAAAAAAGAGAAGAAATATTAAAACATGAACGTGAACTGAGTTATATGTAGAAATTAATAACTTGTTATTTAAACAACTATGATATATCAAAATAAAGATAAGAATAATGTTTATTTCATGGTATCTATTGTATTTGTACAATTTTCTAAGTTTGAGGACAGGCTGCTTATACTAAAGCACTTTGCAATCAATGTAACACACTAATGTGACACACAAAAATGAGGTATAAGGTTAACACATGAAACCTTGTGTTGCCTTTATAGCTGTGTGCATGATTTTTTTTTCTCCTCTTCATTAAAGCACTCTGCTGGAAGGAACAGATGCTACTTTCACAAGAGCTTCATCTGTGAGAATTGCTGCCCTGAACCAGATCTTTCCCACTTTTTATTCCAGTCTGCGTGAAGAGGGATCCAGAAGACTGATGGTTTTAAGTTGTATGAGAGGTTTTGCTTCCCCTTTGGCTTAGAGCTGGCAGCAACGCTTACCCCCATCTCTACACCCCAGCTGGTCCAGGATCCTACCAGGGCTCAGGCTCAGTTGCATCAATGCCCCTCTATGGTGTGGCGTCAGAGAGAAGTTATTCAAAGCAGTTCTGCAGAGTGTGAAACTACCTCACCTTCCAAGCCTTGCTTTTTCTTTCTCACTTTGCTTCTCTGCTGGGAATAGTTCACAAGCAGCACAACAGGCAGCACAACATGGCCTTACATATTGTCTAACCCCAAATGTGCAATGCCACCCTGGCACTCGCCCAGGGTATTCCTCCAATAGAACTGCAGCTGCATTCCAGGCACTGCTACTCCCCAGCCTTTCTTTGAAGAGTGCACCAAATACCCTGGGAAGTGCAGATTGAAAAAAAAAAAAAAGGAAAAGGAAAGCCAAGGAAAGGAAAGGAAAAGAAAAGAAAAGAAAAGAAAAGAAAAGAAAAGAAAAGAAAAGAAAAGAAAAGAAAAGAAAAGAAAAGAAAAGAAAAGAAAAGAAAAGAAAAGAAAAGAAAAGAAAAGAAAAGAAAAGAAAAGAAAAGAAAAGAAAAGAAAAGAAAAGAAAAGAAAAGAAAAGAAAAGAAAAGAAAAGAAAAGAAAAGAAAAGAAAAGAAAAGAAAAGAAAAGAAAAGAAAAGAAAAGAAAAGAAAAGAAAAGAAAAGAAAAGAAAAGAAAAGAAAAGAAAAGAAAAGAAAAGAAAAGAAAAGAAAAGAAAAGAAAAGAAAAGAAAAGAAAAGAAAAGAAAAGAAAAGAAAAGAAAAGAAAAGAAAAGAAAAGAAAAGAAAAGAAAAGAAAAGAAAAGAAAAGAAAAGAAAAGAAAAGAAAAGAAAAGAAAAGAAAAGAAAAGAAAAGAAAAGAAAAGAAAAGAAAAGAAAAGAAAAGAAAAGAAAAGAAAAGAAAAGAAAAGAAAAGAAAAGAAAAGAAAAGAAAAGAAAAGAAAAGAAAAGAAAAGAAAAGAAAAGAAAAGAAAAGAAAAGAAAAGAAAAGAAAAGAAAAGAAAAGAAAAGAAAAGAAAAGAAAAGAAAAGAAAAGAAAAGAAAAGAAAAGAAAAGAAAAGAAAAGAAAAGAAAAGAAAAGAAAAGAAAAGAAAAGAGGAAAGAGAAAAAAGTCAAGCCATGTTGCTGCATTGGTGCTGCTCAGAAGGGGCTTGCCACGCCCCAGAGTTGTCAGCTCCTCCTGCTCGTAGGTACGTGATCACACTCATATAGTGCATGTGGGTAGTGACTGTGTCCCTTTCTCTGCTGGCTATTCCAAGAGCTTCTTTTGACAGCGAAAAGAAAAGAAAAGAAAAGAGGAAAGAGAAAAAAGTCAAGCCATGTTGCTGCATTGGTGCTGCTCAGAAGGGGCTTGCCACGCCCCAGAGTTGTCAGCTCCTCCTGCTCGTAGGTACGTGATCACACTCATATAGTGCATGTGGGTAGTGACTGTGTCCCTTTCTCTGCTGGCTATTCCAAGAGCTTCTTTTGACAGCTCATACATGAAAAGATTTGTTATTTTTTGAAATGTAATGATAGAGGTTTTATACTTTGGGCCAGGTTGTCAGTGGAGGCTCTTTGGTGATGTGTGCATTGGAAGTGACAAGCAGTGAATAACTGACATCAGGCATAAGTAATATTTGTAGTCTGACTTTGATATGTTATTCTTTAAAAAATCCAGTCTGTAAATACAGTCTACATTTGTTAGCTTGAAAGGAAGGAAAGGAGATGAGGGCAAATGCAGAAGAGAGAAATGAATAACCATAACAAGGAGAAAAAGCAAGCAGAAATAAGCTGATAAAGATAAAAAGGAGTGGGAGTATTAAAAGAGAGAATATAGACATACAAATGGATCAAAACTAATATAAACTTGCCAAAATGCAGGAGAAAGGATGAAAGGAATCACAATGTGTAAAAGTGAAAAAGAACAAAATGTTTGTAAATTCTAATCTGAGTTCCTATATACAGTCAATAATGACTTCAGCACCCTATGAAATAAATGTTCTTTTGTAAAACAGGCATGTGATGAAGTTGCATTGTTTGTGAGACACTCTAGTTTGCAAGTAAAAATGATTCTGTGAATTTATTTAAAATATACAGCAGGATTGGGTGGGGTGGTGGGTATGGGTAGTGTAGAAGCAGTATGGATGGTGATGAAGTCACAGTGTAAAACAAATATTATGTTTATCCCTCATAAGAACAATGCAGTTTTTCAGCAAGAGATGAGTTATTCCAGGGAAGACACTTGAATGAACTTGTGGGGCTCTTTCAGTGACTCTAGTTAAGCTCATGACTGTATTTTCATTCAGACCTTTTGCCTTTCTTTGTTAATTATCAGTAGACTAGAAATGATGAGAAGAGCAGTAGGCTGTGAGGTGGTATGTCCTTTTGTAGTATTCTTTATTCACACACTTCCCATTATTTTCTTCAAACGCAGGAGTGTGTTTAATTTAGGAGGGAACAAATCTTTATAAAGTTATTGAAGTATTTTCCAGAAGGAAATATTTTACATTAGGAAAACAGAAGAGAGATGAGGGGCTTCCAGGACAGGTCAATGGCTGAAGCAGAGTATCAGCGCCCATGAGGTGGTCTCATTATCATCTTCAAACAGCAGTTTTACATAGAAGAGTTGTGAGATAAAAGTTCACATCAGTCAGCACACTTTTCCAATGTACTGAACATAATAACAGGAAAAGTATGCAAGTCATCATGTTTAAATAGCATAAATCATGGAAGAGACACATTATCTATCCATGAGAAAAAAAAAGCCAGCAGGATTTTAATACTGTATTACAGAAGTGGAGCATCAACTGTCTCCTTTCTGTACTTGGATGCTCAGAGGACTTAACTACAGCAGGAAAGCCATACATTAAGCTTTTAGGAAGGGATGGGGCCAAGGCTGGATATAGCACAGTAGGGACTGTGCTCCACTTCCAGAGCAGCTGCAGGTGCTAAACAGCCTCCAAGTCCTTGCTTTTCCAGAGCTGTGAACGGAGAGGCTTCCTTTGAAAACATCATTTCTGTGCTTCTGTTCCAGGAATAAACATTTGTTATTTCCCCATTTCACAGGGCCTCTGCAAAATGATATGATGAAGTGTGTAAGCAGTCAGGAGATCTTGGCTAGAAGGCACAAGACACAGCTAGGCATGTAGTGCTTTATTATATAATAGATTAATCTATTAATGTAATGTATGTAATACGTTCCTTAGTTGATTGCTAAGTGCAGCAGTGCAGGTATTTATTTTACACCAAACGGATCTATTGTAGATGTTTGTGGAAATGGCAATGTCCTGTAAAATTATCTCTAAAAGGGTGTGCAAAATGACTATAAAAGAGGTGAAAACAATGCTCTGCGAAGATATGATGTAGCTGTAGTTACATTACAGAAACTGAAAGTATAGCTTGCAACAAAAATTTGACCATAAAAATTATTTAGTCTTTAAATAAATTTATTTACATTTTTACTTATTCTTTCCTTTCAAGAATTTCTGGAATTACTCCTAAAGTAATTCCCAGCTATTCAAGTGGGAGATGTTTTATTAAATTTACCGTATACTGGACTGTATCCTATTTTTCAACTAGCTTTCACTGGCAACAAGAAGATTTTATGTGAATGAAAAGATGGGAACTATTGGTGCAGCGAAGAAAGGATGGGTTCTTGTGTTTTCCATCCCATTAAAAGAGCCCAAATACAGTTCACAGCTGCAGGAAAACAGCTGTGCAATATTTAATGTCATACTGTCACAAACTAGATATGGAACTTTACTTACATTTGTAATTCCTAATTTTACAGTGCTTATTACAGATGCAAAGCACAACCTGAGTGAAGAAACATCCCTTTTGAGGGGGGAACTTAATTTGTGTTTATTTCATGCTTTTAGTGATAGACTTCAGCTCCCACTCAAACATTTCTCTTCTTTTTGACCAGGCATATGTAATATTCATAATCTATTAACAAATATGGACAGAACACTGTTAGCCTTTAGGGAAATATTTGTTGTTAATGCTGCAGATTTAAATTCAAAATGTACATTCAACTTCAAATAGGTTCAGTGCTCCACTAAGTAAAGTTTCTTCAGAGATATGTAAAATAGTTAAGAAGGCTGCATACAGCTGATTTCAAGGAGAAACATAAACAAATATTTTTGCTTATTAAAGTTTCTGACTTTTATGTATTATCTGCCTCAGTATATTATGCTCTACATTACTTAGTTTTACAAAGCTGTTATTAATATGTTTTATTCATAAAAGAAAGTGACAAAACTATGTTGCTAATCCTCCTGACTCCATAATAAATCATTGCTTGTTTGCTGTACTATAATATGTATATTCAATAATGCAGAAGCAAACTTAGGTCCTTAGATAATAAAAGTCTACATATAAAGCAACTGTTCTTTGGCAAAAAAATGGATCTCAGGTCTCTCTAAAATTCCTTGAACTTTGAAAACTTCTGGGGATTTCATGTGTGTTCCTCTTCACACTCTATGCATTGCTGTGCAGGGTCATCAGACCAGCCAGGGGCAGCTTGGACAGTACCCACTAAATGAAGGATGTGGGGACAAACATGTGCTGTCCTTTGCCTTTTTGTTAAATTTGATGTTGATTTGTAGCAACATCTACTTTGTTTTGCTGAAATGAATTGAAATATACCAAACAAGAAAGTTTGTACAACTGTTGAGTATATTGTATTTAGTCCCAGGTGGAGTTTTGAGAAGCATGAAGCATATTTTATTAGGTTGAATAATAAGCTAAGATTTAAAAAAATTTTTTTAATTTTGCTTTTTTGGAATGTGTTACACTCAACGTGTGCTTTTGCTGAAGATACCAAATGTTCAAAACACAATCCAAAGTTAGGACCACTCATCTCTGAATCACTGTCCTACATTATGCTACAAATTGCTACTATTCATAAGAAATCTTGTATAATAAACAGCTATTCTCCTAGGCCTCAGGTGACTTTTGATGGTAGCATCTATTCCCTCTGTGTATTCCCTCAAACTCTTGCCAGATGTTAATCTTGACATTTTGAAAGTTTTCCTTTTTAAAACTTCAAAGTATTTTGTACCACTGGCTGTATAAGTATGCTTGCTAACTTTAAATAATCCATATTTCTAATATTAAGTCTTTGTCATTACATGTACCACAGGTAGGAAGACTGATGTAAGCTCACCACCTGAATTAAGTTCAATCATAAGAAGGTGCTTGATCTCACTTGACCAAAATGGGCTGCAGAGTACATTTTTCAGCACAATGAGTCCAGGTCTTCCTCGGCATATCACCTGAGGTTTTCTTAAATGCAGGAATAGAACAACCATCTCTAGGAACACAGAGAATTAGACATAAACTGACTGCCCTCAAGGGAGTCAACATTCTGTAATTGCCAGGAAGATTTCTAGTGCTAAGACTTCGCAGGCCAAAGTCTTGATGTTCTACATTTTTACCCAAAGAATCACCCGCAGGTTGCAATAAGGATGTAACAGTTGCTACCTCATTAGTCCAGTCTAGACTGTAGATACATTGATTTCCTCTTTGTTTCTTCTCTCTTAAGAGAGTCCCCTGGTAAGAAAACTCATAAAGAACTTCCTGCATTCCCCCAGCAGTAGAGCACTTCGTTGCTGGCAAACCTGTGTCCTTAAGCATCCACTTGCACCAGTCCGTTGCAATTCATGGTGTGGCTGAACAAAGTGGCACTATGAAGGCAGCTGCTGGCCCTACCGGAGACATTGTTGCTATGGCAGCCCACAACAAAGCAATATAATGACAAGGTCAAAAAAAAAAAAAATGTTTTCAGCCTCTATTCCTCTGGAAAGCAATTGGGAAGGTTATACCTATGGCTATGGCAAGAGAAAGCACCAAAACACCACCTTCTTCCTCCTGAAAAATCACAACTGGGCCATGGCAGAAAAATCAGAGAATGAGCAAAGTGCTCCATTCTGTGTCCATCCCACTGACTTCTTGATGCCTAAGCTGCTTTTGAAAATGAGGCTACATACTAGATTTTCTGCTTGGGGATTAAAAATACCCAAACGGTTATTAGGAGGTATGCATCTGAGTAACATAACTTTTGCAAATTTTACCATGAAACAAAGAATACATATTTATGAGATTAATTCACTTCTCTTAACCTACAGTAATTCTCCTGGGAAATCATAAGAAATCTGAATTCCATAATGTTGTGAATGACAGAAACTGCAATTATTGCAGAGCTGGATCAATTCTTCATATGTGTGTTTACTTCCAACAAAATATGCAGTATAGCTAGTTTGTAAGCAAACAAAAGTGATGCATGTTTGTATGATGATTCATATCTACAGCTCAATTAAAAGATAATATGTGAAATATGCTAATACTTCAGGAATATATTTGCTAACAGGAATTATTCTTTCTCATTTATGGAATGAGTGAATTGTATATTGATCATCATTAGCCATTCACTGGTAAATAACATACAAACACCCAAGAAGAATCAGCATATCAAAACGAAACCATACTTGCGTGTTTCATTCGAGGTTTCTGTTTCAATAGACCAGCTCTGGGAGTTAATGAATATACTTTCTTCTTATCTGAAACATTAATCTGATACTTGTTTTAGAAGTATTTGGGGGAAAATTACTCCATAATAATAAAGCTGTTGCTAGGAGGCCTGGAGAAACCTAAAGCAATTTAGCTTGGAGAAACAGATAATCTGTGTCTTAGTGCTTTCTTTTTAACGTGCCCCTCGTGCTTTTCCCCGAGAGCAGGAAATCAGTGAGTGGGGAATAAATCTCCATTCTGATTGTTTACAGAGCATAATGAGGGCCTCGAGCAAAGAAATGCATCATTTGCTTTGTACCTGCATCTGAACTGCAATGCATCCCATTTAGTACCCGCTGAATACCATTCCAGACATGGAACAAAAAGCCATCATTTTAGGTGAACACACCCTTATCCTTCAAGGGTTTAATTCTTTGGAGAAAACTTTATAACAGGTCATCCTGGAAGGTGTTTCCGATCCTTTCAGATTTTATGGCAGTGGCCTCACATTTAAGTTCTCTCATTTTCTTCTTCATTAACATATGATCCAGATGTAATTTGCTGCCTTTATTTCTCTTTTCTCCCCCTTTTTCCAAATCCTGCTTATTTTCCTTTTTCTCCAGTCTGTGGCTCATTCTGGGGAGGGAGAACTGAGATTTTGACAGCATCCCCCTCTCCCCACTCCATAAAAAATGTTTCCTCTGCTGTCAACTGTGATCACTCAGGGCCTGCAGCTCCCGAGGGAACGGCCTGAAGTTGTGTCAGGGTAGGTTTAGGTTGGATATTGGAAAGGGGCTCTTCACTCAGTTGGGCACTGGAACAGGCTCCCCAGGGAAGTGGTCACAGTGTCAAGGCTGACAGAGTTCAGGAAACTCTAGGACAATGCTCTCAGGCATGCGGTGTGATTCTCGGGGATGTGCTGTGCAGGGCCAAGAGTTGGACTCAGTGATCCCTGTGGATCTCTTCCAGTTCTGAATATTCTGTGATTCTGTAATAACTACATTTTCCACGGTGACTCCCTGGGCATCTCCAGATTCCCACACTGTGTTGCTCACCATTCCTTGCCTCTGGCCTGGCTTATTCTCTTTCTCACCACGGTGCTTCTGACCCTTAAATCCAAAACCTCTTTTTTCCCTCTGAGCATGATGTCTCTATGTCTGTTTCTCCACTACTCTCTCTTGAATATCCTGTTGTTTCTCAAGAACAAGCACCTCCAAAATGGAACTTCTCTTACTTCTTCCTAAGATGTCTTCCCTCCCCCATTGCTCAGCTTTGTCTGCAACGTTGAAGCTCACTATTACGTTTGATCTTTCTCACTTTATTCTCCTCATCACATTAAGACTTACACTAATTCTTTTTGCTTATTCTGGAACATTTGAAATAACTACCCTTTTTTTTCTGGTGGATATGTGATAACAAAAATATGAAAGTGATTATCTCATAAATGGCATTAACTGCTTCCTGTTAGTTTCCTCTTTTAACCTATACTAGGTATGCCATTTCAAATAAACTTTACCCAACCTCTGGTTCTCTCACCAGAGTCCCCATATATCTTCCTCATAGAATTTAGGCTTCCTTAACCTCATCGTTAAGACTCTTTGCAGCTTTTATCTGACAGTATCTCATCTGACGATACCTCATTCCCTCTACTGTCCTCAGCTCCCTCTAGATAATGCCTTAGATTTCCATTCATCTTTTTCACAGTAATTTTGCCTCTCCAAGCAAATTTATTTTTCCTTCCTTTCTTGTTCTCTCTCTCTTTTCACCTCTAACCTCTAAAAATATGAAAATTATATTAGAATCAACTATTAAAAACAGAAAGTCCAAAACACTACAATCTCAAAACTAGGCAGTTGTATGCCTTTGACTTCTGATATTTATAAGTCAAAAGAAGGGAAAGAAAGTTGTTTGCTGTATTTCAAAGCGAGAAGAAAATGCATTGCTGTTTGTTGTTGTACAAGGTACCACAAAGGATTTCTGTAAGTGGTATTACCTATGCTAAATTCCCTACAGTCAAACTCCATCAGTGAGACTTTAATTTCTCTCTTGCAACACTAATTTTCTTAAAGTCTTGATCCAACAAAGTACTTAAAACTTGCTTGTGCTCAGACTTGTGAGTGACCTCACTGTAGATAGTTGCACACCTCATATACTTGCAATTAAGCAAGCACACAAATAATTATTCTACTCAATTTGTGCTTTAAACTGTCTTAGTGGATGATTACATTCATTTTGCATTGAAGACCTAAAAGAAATCATTTAATGAAACATATATTTTGCAAGATGATGAATTTAAGCAGGTCTTTCTAAAATATTTTTAGCTGAGGCATTAGCTTTCTTCTCCAGACTGAGACATTAGTCTTCTGACTTTTATGGAAGCTCTTAGATAAAATAAAGAATATGTTAAAAAAATGTGAAATCTCCTTATACTAACACCTGAGGATGAAAATGGTTGCAATTTCTTCTCTACTTCACATGAAAAATGTTTTACCATAATGACACATTTTAAAAGTGTATTCCTGTTAATGAATACAGACTTCCTCAGAAATAAAGATATGGATAAATGGATATGGAAATATAAAAACATATGCCATAAAGCCCTTACTGATGGAAAAAAGTCTTGGTGTTCTTTCACAGATACTACTCAAAGTTATTATAGCATTAACAGTGGTGCAAATACCACAGAGTCTAATTGCTTTGTGTCTGGAGCCAAACCAGAAGAGGCATTCAGAAGAGGAAAAAGACATAATATATACCTGGTACTAAAAAAATGATATATCCTTAAAATATCAGGCAGCATAGAAGGAGTGCTTGGAATACTGAGTAGAATTTGTATAACACGTAATAAATTTTAAGCTTACAAAGGAGATAAACTTTTCTTTGTAGTTAAAAGCAACTCTTTTTCACTCTTTTAAACATTTGCAAGTCAGGATTTCCCATATTAATGAATAAAACTTCACAGTTTTGCTGTGGTGATAAGTACTTACCACTTCCTCAGGGAAGGGAAGTTTCATGACTTAATCATAGAGCAACTCATAGAGCAAATCATAGAGTTCAACAAACTCGCAGAGAAGCTGTGAATGCAGCTTAAACAGCTTGGCTCAGTCTCATGGATTTTAAACAGTTTTTTCCTCCCAGAAATTCCCTCTTTTTGGATATCTGCCTCCAACAAATGCCACCTCTTCAGACCTTCAGTATTCCTTCCAGATATTCTTTCCCAGAAATTATTGCATTGAAGCATCAGAATCTCCCACTGTTTCAAAATATGTGTGACGCTGAGCAACAGTTCTCAAGGTCACTTCCCAGAATCTTGTCTGTTGATCAGCATTAAAACAGGTTCCTATTGGATGTCTGGCTGTGTGAATGCCTGTTAGGCTACTGCTAGCAGCTCCTGAGGATTTAGTTTGTTTTATGGAACAGCACAGGTATAAATGTAGATGCTTTCCTCCAGATATCCCATCACTGCATTGAAATATTACATAAGGTATGGGTCGGAAGCAAACCAGGGGATTTTCTCATGTGGTGCACTGTTGAAGCAGAGCACAAAAAGCTGAGCTCTTAATGGCCTGAGCATGCTGGACGGAGTCAGCACAGCTCTGTGCAGCTGAGATATTACCTTTCATCTACAAGATCAGAGGTTCAGCCTTTTTTCCAATCAGAACTCCATTAGGCTTTTAGCAGGGAACTTTGGATTTACATTCTCATTTTTAAATATCCTGATCTGTGCTTGCTGCCAGGTCAGGAGCAGCTTTGGGGACTGAGGAGAGGAGTGTTAAGGAAAGATGTTGGCTTCTCACACATGTGGAGAGAGGTGCTGGCACGTATCTTCTGCCCTGTGCAGGGGAAAGTGTTGAGGATGGTGCTCTGAGATCAGCCTCCTATGAGCAGGCTCCCTGGCCAAATACCATTTGCCTAGACATGCACCTCTCCCAGATCAGTTATGAAACCATTTTCTTTCTTGCTGTGGTGATGCACAATGTGCTGCTTGGAATCTCTGCTTGTGTCAGAGCAGATATTTCTGTGGTGCCACTGTATTCAGGCTTTGGGTAGTTAACATTTCTGAAGAGTAACTGTGTATATTTTCAAAGATCTTCTCTGTTCCTGTCACATACGGGAAAAAATTGCTATGCAGTTAGCTTTTCATTGCAAGAGTTAAAAAACTGTCAACTGTTTTCTGAGCTGGGGCTCCACTTCCATCCCCATACAACTCACTTAATTGAGGACTGAGTCATTCCCTCCTACATTCAAACCCATGTTCCAACAGCTGCTGCACAGTGTCTTCTGTATCTTTTATAGATTTGGGGGGTTGGTGTTGGGTGTTTTTCTGGAATTTTCTTGTCTTTACTATGTATTTCTTGTTAAATCATGGTCATAGTCCTTCATAAGCATGATATTTCCAGTTTCTACTGGCAGGGCATCAACAGCTGTTCTTCCTGCTGTCATTTCTGCTGCTGTTGCTCTTAGAAAGATGTTTCTGGGAGTTTTGAGAGGTTTGATTCATTTAGACAAAGACACCAGCATCAGCCTCATTCCCATGCTGCCAACTCCTTAATCTCTCCTCAATCCAGACTTTTCAGCCAATCTGATTAAAAAAAAAAATAAATAAAAAAAAATTCTTTCTGTATCTTTGGACACTGTGAGTTGAATTTCACCTTCCACTTGTTGTTCACACCAGCAGCAAGAAACCCTAAAGAGAAAATGTAAAGAATCATGAGAGCATAAAGATTCACTTTAACTATTCTGTGCAAGGGTATTGCTATCACAAGGACATCGTAGAACTCCATACATAAATCTGCCAAGCTCCATGATGAAATAACTCTTAGGATTTTTTCTTCCATATTTTTTTTCAGCTAGGATTGAGTGGATAATTATTTTTTCTGGTTACCTTGACTAAGTTTGGTTACATTTTGGCACTCACATCAAATAAGTAAAATGAACAGTTTGAACCAAAATGAGAGCATTTTGTTCTCTATTTGCACACTGAAGAACAAGACATGCCAAACTTCAAACATTTCATTTTCAATGAGGGCAACTTTAACAAATGCAAGTAATAGAAAACACAGATGTAGCTCTCAGAGCCATTCATAGAATAAAGTGAAAAATTTAATTTTTGTTCAGTCTTCAGGCAAGCCACAGTTCACTTCCCTGGCTGAACAAGAGCTTTTTGCCTTATTTCAGTAAGTTTTTAAGGACTTTTCACAAAAACTAACTTAGCTTTAACAGTTTTCTTTCTGCACCATGTAGCATTCTCTAGTGGAGTAGTTAAAGTAGTCTCCTAAAGTGCTCTTATACCATGAGAAAAAATCAAATGCAGACTTTTTGGGTCCAGAAAGTGTCCCAACCCATTACCTTGTCAGTGAGGTTTTCTTTACTTCCAGTTTCTAAATCTAATCATATACTGAAGTATGTATATAATTCACTGAAGTGTACAACTGGCTTTAGGATGAACAAGTTTGTTATTCAATAAACTAGTTTTAAAGCTCTAGTCTTCTACAGTCTTACAAAACAAGATGTAGAATTTCAAAGGAAATTCAATTAATATGTTGCAGTCATATATTAACATATCATACAAGACCTGATGGCCCAAGATACCTGATTCAGGTGTAATTTAAACAGGAACAAGTCTAGAATATCTGTGAGATCGTGCTGATTTACCACTGTATACATTGCCCAAACTGCACAAAACTGTAGAAAATAGAAAATCTCTGGTGCAAAACTGTAGAAAATAGAAAATCTCTGCATAATATCATTATGCATAATATCTGCATAATATCATTGGCAGCTGGTGGAAATACTAGTTGAAAAAAAATTTATTCTTTTGAACTATGAATTAAAATTATAGTACTGTATTTAAAATATCATGCTTTGATGGTTTTTTTTCAGAACTGATACAAAATATTAGCTGAACTGAGAAAAACCTGCCAGATTTAGATACTAAAAAATGATTAGCTAAAAGATAATTTATTTAAATTCAATTATAATAGCAGATGTTTATAAAGATATAATTGTTTTGGGGACAAATATGAGGTGAAATTTCAGTCTTGTGTAGGATTCCTATATGACTTTCCAGTTTGTTCTTTGTTAAGAGCCTGGATTATATCAACCCTCGAAGTGGTTTTCATGCAATGACACAGTTCTGCTACACCGAGTGCTGCCGTCATGGTAGTTTAGCTCACTGATCCCTCTGAGGGATTGTTCTTCTAGTGACAGTAATGGTAGGGCTATCTAGTATCTGGATTTCCCCACACACATCCCTTGGCTCTCTGAAAGAGTTGCATGGTGGCATGTAAGGAATGTGTACATTTGCCTGGGATTTACAGATAACAACCAAGCTGGACTGGTTTCTTCATCACAGGTTTCCTGCAATGTGAGGATCAACTTTTTGCCATGTGTGCTATGAGGCTGATGTTTCTGGAAGGCTTCAAATCTCCCGCATATGTGTGGTACAAGTGGTCTCTGTGCACATTAAATACACAATTGGGGTCACTGTGGACCATCTGTACAGCACACATGGGGAATCTGATGCTTTCAGTCATCATTAGGCATTATATTCATGCACTACTCTGCACAGGCTTAAATAATGGTCAGAACAACTAAAACAAATGTGATCAACCCACAGCCATCCACACTCCTTCCATGACAGGCTCCTCCTCAGAAATCTCTTCTTCCAAAAGCTGAGAGTAAATGTGAATTTCGTTTGATCATTTGTCAAATGCATCTGACCAGAAATATGCACTTCTGGGCAATTCAACCCTTCCTCAGCAACCAACTAAAGTAGGTCAAATGAACTGCTGCCTAAGACTGCCTATTTCTCTCTTTTTGACAGAGCGCCTAAAATGAAGCAGTGAACATACACCTGCCAAAGACCATTATGGCTGGGCAAGAAGCATCACACTAAGTGTCTTTCAAAAACCTTTTAGCTAAATCTAGGTCCTTCTAAAATGCTTTGTGCCTTTTCAGGGCTGCTTGCCGTTGCATCCATCTTGCCTTCAATCTGCTTGATGCCTGCAGGAGGACCTTCGGGCAAGCCAGAGGCCAACAGCAGGAGCTAGCTCCACTTCCACGGCTTTCCTACGCATCAGCCATCTGGCTCTTTGACTTTTGTGTATATACACTCAGACCTCCTCAAGGTCTCCTCAGCAAGTCTTCCCCTTCCAGACCTAATTGCTTAATTAACAGTTCCCTTCCAATCCCTGCTACCAGCATCA
>NW_008681150.1:16638-17788 GCF_000695815.1 Acanthisitta chloris | reverse complement strand
AGAGCAAAAGGAGAACGAATGCAGTAAGAAGCTCAGAGAGATGATGAGGCTGTTTGGGTTCTTGAAACAAGGAAACCAAGGATTGTACCTTCTAATGATGAAATACATCTTACGCTCATTTTAAGCTACCACTGTTGATGCTACCATGTTTTCCCAAATTGAAAGGAATTTATCTTGTGTGGGCTGTTCTGCCCACACATCTGGACCTTGGTTTGAATGTGAAAATTCTGCCAGGGGCTCTTACACCAGCATTTTATCTGGGCGAACTGGAAGTGAAATTTCTCTCATAAATTCATTAACATGCAAATTAAAACTCAACTATTCTCTCAAAATGAACATTTACACTTTTAAAATCATTAACATCTTCTTATACCAGTTGCAGTAAACATTTAAAGTTTTAGTTTTTCTCAGCATTTTCATTACTATAGGATGCAACTCAAAGTGAAACTGCCTGTGATTTCAGGCAGATTAATGAAATCCACCTTATACCAATCTATTCAAGAATGTACTCATTGCATACACTTGGGGAAAAAATTGTTTGATTCTCCAGAATTAAGCTTCTTAAAATCTTTCAGGTACTGCAAGTTAAATTTTGTTTACTGCTGGAGAACAGACCTGTTTCCTGCTTTATTTATGAAACTCTGCTATAGTCTTTCATCTTGCAAGTGTGTAACTCAAGTTTAAATTAGGAAGACTGTTATGTACAGTCTAATATCTGCAGAACACAATGGGAAATTTTCAATGATCTCCATGGCAAAAGAAGTACTAAGAAATCAGCAGAACTACTCACTATAATTCTGAAGCATGTTTTGCTATCAAAGGTATGTTAAATGTAGTCTGTTAAATCTGGTAACAACATACTTCCCATTTAATTGTTCCCTCAAGAGTCATTGTTCTCTCATGTGGTCTGTTAATAAAAATAATATACCAATAAAGTAATTAATATGTGTAATATAATGTTTATTTATAAGATGTTCTCTCTACAGTAAGCTGTTCTGACATACTCCCCTCTCTGAAGGTCTCATGAATTAGTAATTAAGGAGGCCTTATTTTTAGAATACTTCTGTACTGATAATTTTCCCACATCTCATGAGCTTAACTGTGCCCTATACTTAAACAGGCAGAAGAAGCTAAGCCCAAGAAGCTGTCA
>NW_008681150.1:2960-16618 GCF_000695815.1 Acanthisitta chloris | reverse complement strand
TTTCTGGGACCACTGACAAATGGGGTGTCAAGGGTGTTCCCTGCCATGGCTAGCAGAGCTGTACACATGTGCATGAAGACCAGAGAGCACAATCTAAGAGGGGTGATAGCTCTCCATGCTCTTCAGTAGCCCCATATGCCCTAGGAGGCATTTTCAGTCTTCCATCAGCCCTTCTCTTCCCTGGGGATGAGCTGTCCTTGCTTATTCTTGAAATTGTATTCAGCCCCTGAACGTCATGTCACTTTAGCTGGGGTTGACACTTTCCTTCTGTGAAGGCCTTGAGTGGAAGTGGCATGACTTGTAAGGGCCTGGTTGGTACTCTGATATTTTTCTAGTCCTGATCTATTCCTCTGTACAACAATGAGTCTATTCATAAATATTCAGAAACCATTTATGCATTCCAAATTTTTAGTCTTCTGTAACCAGTTGAGCTATATCATCAAGTTAGAATATCAAACTTTGGGGAAACCACTTTTTTTCCCTGAACGTTTTCTTTAAAGATCCTATACATCAGACTCATCTATGTTACCCTGCAGTTCTGTGGTCTTTTCTACATTTACTGTATCTTATATTAATTCAAGAGCAACATCTTACCTCGGTGTTTTGCCTTAGAAGAGGGCTGACACAAAAGCTCTGAACTTCCTCAATTCCTGGGTTGCAAATACTAGAATTTATGGGGCCCGTATGGTAGAGTGGTCTCCTCTCTCTTTCTCTACTGGATGGTATATGCACATTTATGCTTTGATTAAGCTCCTAATCCTTGGTGTGAGGTTGAAAAAAAGTGGAGTTGATCAAGAGGTTTGTAAATGACAAGTAATGCTTTCAGAACTGAGCTTGCTTTGCTCATGACCAAAACCACCACCACTGTACAGCCCTAGCTTTGCTCTATAGGCATTCAAATATTTTTCCTTCTCTGTTCACCACACCTTCATTCTGGCCTTTTGGCTTATTTGATTCAATGAGAAACATGTTATATATAAAAACTGTAAAATTTTATGTGAGCAACTCTTGTTTTGATCAAACTTTTCCTGACTCCAAAAATACAAGAGATGAACTTGATTAAGGTGATGGTGGGAGAGGAGTTTGTATCTCTCACATTGGGAAGATTTGTGTGATTTTTATATATCATTAGAATGCAAGTGTTATAAAAATGTTTGCTGAAGAAGTTATTTTGGCTCTGGTGATGCCTTCCACTGTGTAAGGTTGTATTATGTCCACTGAAAGACATAAATGGAGCATAAACTAATATAGCAATGACTAAACAGCCAGGATGTGGTTGCCTGAGAGATCCCATCACATATGCCCTTCTTGAGTCACTGACACGGTTTGTAGTCAGGCAAGATGCTGATGTTTGACCTCCATTTCATAGGACAGAGTGAACTGCTGACAGATGTTGACCTTACAGGCTTGCAAGTCTGCAGTGCTTCCCTGCCATTTACCCAGAATAGCTTTGATTAGCTCATTTTCAGATTGTGCTTCAGTACCCATTTGTTTTGCCTAGTTCTTGACAAAACACAGTACAATCAATCTGGAGGAAAAAAAATGTCTTCAGTTTTCAGTTAAGTAATTGGCAAACAATTGGATTTTGCACACTTTTTTTACATAGTATATCAGAATAAAAAACTAAATGCATCACAATGTAATTTTGCATATATTCTGCATTTTTAATAATCTTTGAAATTGAGGCTCCCTCTTTTATTCCATGATTGGAATAATCTGGATTTATTTTGTTCCTAGTAATGAAAGAAAATAGTGTGCAAATTCTATTCCCAGACCAGCCAGATTAACAACTGTAAAACCCTTCAACCCTCTAGTTGGCAAATGATTTATTGACATGACATTCAAATGTGTTTTGCTTCAGCATTAATGACAAGAGTTCCAGAACTTGTCACTGAGGTGATAAATGGATCCTTATATGTACAGCCTTGAAAAACTGGGAATGGTGCCATTTTCCCCTTCAATTTATTGAAAATCACATCTCTGTACATTTACAGGAAGTAGCAACTTTTTTCCTTTCTGTGGTTATAATATATCACCATTTTGTTTATGAATGGTTAATTACTTGATTCAGCCTAGTGTTATTGGCAGGGTATAGGTTAGTACACAGGAAAGTACACTGAAAACAGCTGTTGCAGGACTAATTTTTTTTTTTTGACCTTGAAGAAGATAACCGGAATGAATAAAGCAGCCTAATTAAATGCAATAGTAGTAAAACTGCTATGGTTGTGAAACGCACTGATGGCACATTTCCTAATGTGTCTGGTTTAAGCATATCTATACAAGCTTATAAAAATGAGAAAGAGAGAATCCCAAGGACAAGTTGTTCCTATACTGAGAAAAAAACATTGACACTGCAGTCTATAGCAGTTGCTAAAATATTTATGCAGATGAAAAATAACAGATTTAATCATGTTGTTATAAAAGTTGGAGCTCTCTGATATTTGCAAAAGAAAGATGTGAGAAACAGAGTTTAACTCTTACTCAAAAAGCAAAGAGAAATTGTATTTTATTTTTTCATGGAAAGCTTTTACTCTGAAGACTCAAGTGTATTTGTGAAAAAGGACCAATTTTAGTGAATTTCTTATTTAGGATTTGGCTTTGTGAAGATGTTGGGAATTCAACAAAATGAATTCTATATTCAAACCAAAAAATTCAGACTGTTCATTCCGTGATGGCTGTTATTTAGGCAAATCGATTTAACTTGTAGGAAAGAAAAAAGAATTGTACGATGCTCAAGCAAAAATGAAATAGGTCTGTGCTGAAAGGTTTCAATAATTTCCATTCTTTCTTATTGCTAACAGTGACCAAGTTGAGAAAACTTTCCTTATTGACTGTTTGACCTGGTTTTGAGTAAGAAAATTGATTTTTATAAACCCAGCGGCTTCCCAGGACACAAAGACCATTCTCATTCTTGTGCCTTAATAAAGATTTTTGATAAACTCAGTCTGTTAGTATGGGCCATTTGGTACTTTGGAAAGATTCTACATTCAGATGTCTGTGATAGATTCATCCCCGTTGCAAGTATGGCCAGGCAGTATTACACCAATTGGGTGTTTCAGAGCTCGGTCACTGCACAGCTATCCAGGCAAGCTGAAAGGACCCAGGTGTCAGACCGCGAGGGCAGGAGGAGGCAGGAGTGAGAATCAGTGTTGACTGCTTCAAATTCACTTCCTTACAGCAGGGGCCATGCCAGCCTCTTTAACTCACTGCTTTAAGGTGGCTGAACTGAACTGCTGTTATTCAGATGAAAATTAAGGCTGCTCTGCCAAAGAAAGCAGGAGCCAGCTCAGTGTGAGTGTATCACTTGCTCTGATCTAAAGCTCAGTACAAAACACTACCCAGACTAGCAACAGCTTCTGCATCTCCAGCACAGACCATCCATTACAAAACCAACAGTCCAGTCACTGTAATTAATACAGTGCCAGTATTTTTTTAAATGAGTCTGCACCTTATCACAATTCTAATGTGAAAAACTGAATTGAAACTCCTGGGAGAACCAACTTCCCTTCTTCCAGTGAATCTGCTGCTCTTGTGCGTAGCAATCCTCTGATATTCATGCATCTGGAAAAAGGGATAAGATGAAAGCAGAAAGTGCCCTTGTATGTAAAAAGCTTAAAAGTAACAGGGAATTAACTGAACTTTGATGTACTCTAAAAATGTTTAATGGGTAAAATCTCTCAGAGCATTTTTTTATTAAGCATTTTTCCCCATCCTTCATAACAGCAGCACAGCAATAGCTCTGTTAGTGACTGTTCTATAAAGATATATCCTCAGTATGGACAAACTCAATCAAATTCATAGCTGCTATATTTCTGAATGCCTGTTTGTTCTGGAAAACAAGGTCTGTACCTCAGGCAATTAGACTTCCATGTAAAACTATCTGCTGTGATTCCCAGGAGCTTTATTCCATGTGAAAGGTTAAAGGTAGATTTCCCAAGTATTATAGGAAACACTCCTACTGTTCGATAGTGCTGGATACAATTTAAGGTCACTATTAGGTAAGAGGAAAATATGAGCTATTCTATACTTGAAAGAGAAACCACAGGCCTTACAAAATACTGGTAAAGTTTCAGTGCTGTGACACAAATGATGATGCATTTTTATTGTTATGAAATAGCTGATAAAGACTGAAATACAGTCATAGCAGAGATTTAAATAAAGTTTCTATTATGCTGCTCCCTGGCACTTTATCAAATCAGATGGATGTAGACAACATAAAATACTATCAACCTCAATCCCACATTCAGGGTCCCCAAAGAATCTGAAGACATCTGTAGGAATGCATGGAGGGGGTTTTGCTAATTTGTCAATACCTGTGGTGTAAACTGGAGACATAATGATGCAGTGAAGTAGCTCATTTTGATAACAGGTTGCACCCTAGCTTGCTTTCAGCCTGTGTTGCTCATCGCTGGCTCCTTTCAGGCTGCCTCACTTTGAGGTGTTTGTGAAGTGCTGGTGACTTGGCGTGGTCCCCAGCAAAGCTGGTTGTTGTGTTCTGTAGCCTCCTGTGACCTGTTTGAAAAAAGAAGAGCAGGTGGAGAAGCAGTGATAAAGAGAGTGGTTAAGATTAGGATATGATACATCAGCTTGTTTAGATACATAGTGTTTATAATATATACACATATATAATTTTGAAGGAGGAGTGATCACCATGGAAGAGATGAGTCAAGGTGGCTTAGAAGAACCAGAAGGTTGAGGAGGAATTTAGACTTTGGTTATCCAGATGAATGATGGCAAGTGAATTTCATGCCTGTTGAAGAGAAAAGTATGAACTTCCCAGACATTAGAGAATTCTCAATTAACCTTATCAGCCCAGCAGAGAGGCTGGGTTCTCACCATAGCGCCATTAGGGCTCTGCTGAATGCAGTCAATAGAAGCCAGGATATGCTGCAGAGATAAGAATGGGGTGATAAACTCTGCAGAAGTTATAATGCGGTAACTGAGTGTGCAGCCCCATCTAAAATACAATGAACAGTACTGGAGAGAGGAAAAGAGCAAGTTCCGAAAAGAGTGGTGAAACAACCAACCTGAAAAGTGGAACTCATTACAACAGAAAGACAATAAAATCAGGAATTTAAAAAGTGTTTTAAAGTGATTATAAAGAATGACAATAATTTGGGGAAACAGCTAGAAAATGTCATGCATAGGCTAATCTTTATTGGATCAGGAGGAGGCATAATAATGAGGGACAACTAACCCCCCTGCACTTACAGAGAAGATCTTAAATCCTGCACTGAAACATCTGCTGGGTTGTAGTTGAGAGAACTGGACTGCATTCGTACACTCCTACATTGGCTGAAAATTAAAGAGGTAAGTATGGGACAGTAACTAATATAACTCATAACTTTACCTCCTAAAACACCTAAAAATTATTTTTCAGATCTTCCTTTAATTTCTATGGAAAGTTACTGTGCACATGCTTTCTTTGTGCTTGTTCAGCCATAAATCAAAAAAGAATTTTTCCATGAAAAGATCAGCATGAGACCAACCTCTGAACACTAACCTCAGAAAAGTAGTCTTGTGCTGCTACAAAATTAGACACTTCTGTGTCTCTGCTCTGAATAAGTTGTTAACCCTCACCCTTTTCACAGCACTGGCAGAAATAATTATTGCAACTTAACATTGTTGCTCATTGTTTTCAAAACACATGGTTAGTTGGTGTTTGTCCTTGAGAAGATTTTGCAAAAATTGCATATGCACAATTAAAACTAAAGAAATACAAGTACACTGTAGTTAATAAGCCTCAAAAATCCATTTGAAATGGGACTTTTAAGATGTGATTTGAACACTGTGATAGAGTGCACCCCATGTGTGAAAAGTCCTGGATTCAAGAAGAGACATGATAAAAATAATGATAGCCCATTCCCCCATAGGGAAGCACTGATGTATTTGTTCTATACATGCACTTTAAAAATTAAATTATCTTTTTAATTCTACTCCCATTGTATTCAAAAGCCAAACATCATACATTTCCAATTAATTTTTCTTTTCATGGTCCAGTGAAACTTCTGACACCTTATATTCAGTGCAAGTTTTGGAAAGTGCTCACATTCACAGTTACCTATTGTCTAGGCTAGGTTCGAACCCCTGTTCCAGGGTCTGAAGATGACCTGTGTTTGGTCAAGTGACCCCTGATGGGGAACTGCTGAAGACAAGCAGAAGTGACAGTTCCTTTGGTTTAAAGGGCCTGGGTGACCCTATCTGTTTGATTTAAGAGCAGGTTTTGGTCTGTGAGTCCAGAGACAGCACTGGTTACTTCCTTACATCTCAAAATTAGGCTAAACAGAGGGAGAAATAAGCATCTGACTCTCACAGCATCTTCTAAGTGCAAGTTTAGGTATCTGCCCGCTTGATGTGCTGCCTGTTTTGAATCCCACCTGAGGCAGCTGGCACTTCTCATGGACTGCATGGTGAGCTGCAGTGTCCAATCCAGGGCAGCAGATACCTTCTGAGGAGGCAGGGGACATTGGGCATAGCAACACCCCCTGGAAGACACAGCTGCATTCCATCCTCTAACTCAGCTGGGGAGAGCCTGAGGGGAGTCTGGCACTTACTTGGACTTTTGAGAAGCCTTTTAATAAATAACAACAGAAGTAGAACAAAGAGTCAACATAGCATCGCTTGCATGTTTTTACCAGCCTAGTATATGAGGATCATGTAGTCCGTAAATAGTCAGAACAGAAGGAAGTATAAAAATCATGTGGTCCAATATTCAGGACAACACATGTCAGAAAAAACCCCAGTGACTTCTGCATAAAGATCAAAACTCATGTTTGGATAGAGGAAGACAGATCCAACCTTGCTGTGAAGACTTAATGTCTTCACCACATACAGTGGCACACTGTTCCAGTGGCTAATTATCCACCCTTGCTGCTGGGAATGTGCTATTTCTGGTTTGATTTTGTTTAGCTTCTGCTCCGATTTCATCTGCCTTTTTTTCTTTTTTTCTTCTTTTTTTTCCCCTTTCTTGTTTTCTTCTCTTGTTGCAAAATTAAAGAGACAGCCACAGCCAGTAATCTTTTTCTTAAGTTGGCAGTATTGGACGGTAACTGAATCATTGTTTAGCCAAACTAAGACTGTTATTGCTTAGCCAAATTCAGGCTGAGCACCTCAGATTTCAGTATCTACGTCAGATTTTCCAGAGCACAAATTATTTCTGTTGTTCTTTCTGATCTCCCTTTTATTTGCCGTTTTCTTTGTGACACCAGGATCAAACTATTCCAGTGTTGGACTTCAGTGTCTCATACATAGAGGTAATGCCTCTCTTTCTTCTGTAGCTGCCTATTGACCCAACAATCCCTCTTGGCAAGATGAACAGTTTCTTAGTTTCTTTAGCCTATGCTGAGTTCGGTGGAGTGGTGCCACCATGGAAAGGGAGGGAAGGGATGGAAATCTGCTCAGGTCATGACAGAAGAAACAGAGCTGCTACTTCCTCTGAAAGAAGGTTGTGGATAATGTTCTATGTGCAAGCAAGGTGATTTATTGCCCAGTGGTCTGGGCACTGACTATTACTGTACTATGGGATTGGCTGCCTGTGAAATCGTGGGGAAGACCAGGACAGCACAGCAGGTTTTGACTGAGCAAACCACGAGGTTCATCACGTGTGGTGCTAGACCTTCACAGTGTCTCTACCTGGACTGGGCCTCCGTCATATCCTCAGGGGTCGGAGTGCACACAGAATGTAAGGGAGCATCCTCCTCAGAAACACTTCATATTAGCGATCCTATGTCTACTCTCACTTGCTTACACTTTTTCTCCATCTCTCATTTCCCTAGTTCCTTCGTGTCTAACTACATTCATGCAGCACACAGTTCTCGCCTTTCTGACTGCTGCAGATCTGCTCTGGTTGGACACAAGGGCTGTACTGGTTGTGCAGTGGCTGGAGACAGCCAGCTTTTCACTGAATGTCTATGAACTTTGATAACTGTTGAATTGTGAATGTCAGTCTGGCAAAATTCCTGTCTGACATGCAGTGACAAGGTCCATGAACTCCTCATGATTTTTAAGAAAAAAGATAATGTGACAATGTTTTAAGTAAGTGCTTCTAGGTTACTACCTAAAACTGCTTTCTATCAGAGATAGATCAGAAAGATTCCTTATGGCTATAGTCCTTTCCCTTTCTGTACATTATCTGAGCTATATTTTTAAACAAGAGTATTCAAAATTGTTCAAGAGGTGTTTTCTTCACATGTATTTCAAACTACTGCTTATCTAAAACAGAATTAAAGAAATGAGACATGTGCTGTCATTTATCCTCAGATGTGAGGGTAGTGGGTTACTTAAGTAACCTGCCATTACTTCTATTCCAGAGTTGCATGAATCACATTTTTATAGACAGAAGGAAATATATCCAAGAGATTTTCAGATAGTCTCTGTGGTCATTAGAACTAAGTACCTGGTAGCATTAGTAATTTCACTGTCTGTTATCTGAATCTTTAGGCTTTGAATCATCTCTCTGTTTGGCTGTATGTGCCTAAGCCAATTTTGACAAAGGAAATTAGGCTCCTAATTTTGAAAGCTGAATGACATCAGAGTGAATTAGGCTCTAAAATCTGGCTTGATTCTGTTTGCTATCTGTGCCATGACTGCAAGGCAGTATAAGGCAGCCATGCTTCTGCAAGAATTGGTTGCTTCTTATTTTACACTGAAAAATTTATCCTAAATACACAATATATTCAGCCATGAAATTTGCTAATGTATTTATACGCTGTTATGACCAGCATAGGCATTCTTAATTAATAAGTCACAATTTCTTATTAGGTCCCTACTCACTGAGTGGCATGTGACTCAGTTAAAAGGAAATCATCAGGCAAAGCTCTGGTGAGTGCTTTAGAAATACTGTAATGGCTGCACTGCAATTAATGAAGTGTTAGAGATAATCCATTGCCATCTGTCTTTATTTTGCTAAGCCACTCAAGTAGAGACCATATTTGAGGGGAGAAAAGAAAATCCAGAGCTAGAAGAATACTGCAAATGAGTATTCGCCAACATTTGTTCCAGTTCTGAGCAGCTGTTCAGTGTGATCGTGTTCATACCTCCTTTTATTCGCTATTCATGATCATTCTCACAAATAAGGTTATTCTTCATACAAATACCTAATTGCAAAGGAGCATGTTGCTATTCTTCTATTCACAGTGCTTTTGCCTCCCAGCCAGGGACCCAAATCAAACTGTCTGACTCCACTGGTTGACAGCCTGCTGCTAACAACAACCTGTGAGCAGTTCTGAGGTGAGACTTGCACAAAGGGCTTTGGTGCACAAGACCTGGGGACTCCCCGTTTCTGAGATTTGAGTGAAAGAAAGAACAAATGCAGAAATGACTGAGACTGTCAGGCACATGGCTTGCTAAACCTTTTGGCCAGCTGTAGAGTTTCCTAAGCTCTAAGCTGGGCTGCAGCCCTGGGGGCTCGTAAAGGCTGGTTTGAAGGTAGGAAGCTCTTTGTTTTCTTTTTACAAGTGAAATACAATGAGGGCAACGTTCTTTTCAAATGGCCATATACATATATGCATATTTATATGTGCATATGTGATGGCAATGCTGCATGGGGATACAGATGGAGTTCCCTTGTATCCACACATCTCAGGAATCTTAAATGAATTTTTTTCTGTTTCTGCTTTCTCCCCTTCATCACAGGAACTCACCTCTCTGTCCTATTTACCCAACTTGTGTTCATCAAATACAGATACAGTTCAATCATTAGTAAACTCACACCACCACACAGACAACCAAGTCTCTTTTTAGAGAAGATTCATTAGTTTTTGCTGGAACACTGACCTACCAGTCAGTTCTATTACAGTCCAAGCAAAAAATACATGTTAATATTTATAAGGTTACAGCTCTCTCCAGGCAGTGATTTTTATGATAATGAAGCAAAAAACTGTGGTAAAATCAGAAAATGGCCAGTATGCATCTTTAAAACAGTGTGAAAAACACTGACCTTTATGGGTGTTTATTCCAGTCAGTAAAACTGTCCAAACGAAACACAGACAGTTTTATTACCTAGTGGACTGTAATAAACCAAAATTCAATATTCCTGTTTTACTACAACTATTATTTTGGAGCATCTTGAAAGATGATGTTCTTCGTGTCCAGAAACATAAAATGCAGTGATTCAAGATACACCAAGCAGTTTACCAAATAGATTTTGACGAAGGTGCTTCATCAATATTTTACTGAGAATGAAAAATGAAAGTCTCCATTTTATTTATTCTCTCAGGAGCCTAGCAACCTCTCACTATGCTTCAAGGGAAAATTCAGTGCTTCTGAAATGATAAAGTCTTTCATGCAGCCTTTTAAGAAGGCTTCAGTGCCACATGTCCATTATTTTTCATTTATTGTTTTAATGGGAGATTTTCCTTGAACTCATGTCTGGCATATTTTTGAGTAGTAATCATAGCAAAGCAGCACCTTGGCTGCATAGGTATTTATTCCTGCAGAGATCTGCATTTTGATTTTATCTGTGTGTGAAATGAATTCTGACAGCTCAGCCTGTCAGTAAAAATGAAGTCTGCTTTTAAAAAATCAGTCTGCTTGTGCACTCCCCAGCTAAATATGCTACAAAAGTCTAACAGTTTTATCAGCGAGAGGAAACCTCTGAGTCAGTTGGTCTCCATTTCACAACTTTACTTTATTGCAATGTTTTGTAGGGTGAAGTAGTTCAAAAAGCTGAACAGGGAATTAAGACCTCTCCTGACTTGTTGGTAGCCAGATTGTCTCACCTTTCCTGTTCATGAGCTTTTTATCCATGTTTGATTCCTTTAAGAGAAATAGGTGCACATGGTAGAGGGACAGGCATTGCCTATTACAAACTATTGCAGAATTGTAACCTAAGTGCTCTGAATGGCTCCTTGGCACTTCCTGTCTCCTTGCAGTGACAAGCTGGAGGAGAGAACGCATCTCTGTATTCTTGGAATTGGAGATGCCTAAGGGAGATGGAGTGGAAACCTTCCTCAGCACCATGGAATCAGCTGTTCTTTGGAAAACACATGCCTGCCTACAGAGGCAATTCCAGGGCAGTGAAGTTTTCTCTTTCCCATCAACATGGTTCTCTTGAAGAAGGTGCCAATGTGGAAAGATAATTGTGATTTCTCAGTTGTGACTCAGCCCTTGAGTGTCAAGTGATCCATGTCACTTCCATGGGTGCCAGCTAGCACTGGTGTTGCTATTTGGGGCTCTGTGACAGCAGAAAGTAGGACTGATACGGTTCCTTCCTTTCTGATGACCAGAAAAGGTCATCAGAAAGACTCCTTTCTTCTGGAGTGAAGAAAAGCATGGCTCAGTACTGATCAAAAGCAGGTTTTAGCACATGATCCTGCAATGGAGCTCTGCCTGCAGCCTCTTTTTCTGTAGTATTTCTCTTTAAACATTTTCTCATGTTGGTCATTCCATCACAGAAAAGAATCCTCATTTGTAATGTGTAGAGCTGCAAGCACACATAAAACATCTTGGATCACAGAGATTTTCTCAGAAGTGACTGATAATCAGAGAGATGAACTGACAGAGAGACAGTTGATGTGGAAGTAAGGCCATGACATAAATCTTTCAGAGGAAAGGGAATAGCTGGTTGAACAAAATAAAAAAGAATGTCAGATATTCGGCAAGTTGGATAAAAGACTGATTTGCAGTACACTTGCACATCCAGAATATCTACTCTGTGAGGACAGTGTGAGTAAATCAGAGCATCTGTTCCCTCAGCATTCATGTTTCAGTATTGTTTTGGTGTATGTTCCTGGTTTGACAGGGTCAGTAGTTCATTGCATCTGCATGCATGTTTGTCTCCTTAAATGATCTTTTGGATCATGTTTACTTGTTTACTTCAGTACTGAAATGCAGATGCATCTTTGGGTACCCAGTGAAAACTGGCTGCTGTGCATTTTGATGTTACAAGATGCAGAGCACTGCACATCCCTGTATCTGAGGGCACAGTTAAGCCCTCAGAACAGCTGAATTGTGTCTTTGTACAACAGGGGATTTGATAATTGGGCAGATGAAGCATGAAGGAATGAAGCTAGAGAGCTGGTGGCACAAATTCCAGGCTGAATTAAACAAATTGCATTGTAAGAATGATTTTTGGTCTTTAAAACATCTTTATAGCAGGGCTGTAATGGAGATAATGCAAACGTTATTTACTGCTATAGTGTCATTCAGATGTCATTCTTTTAGCAGCATGCTATGCTGCTCAGAAGCAGGCACAGGGCAGCAGCCGAAGAGTCTTTGTGCTGTCTGCATTTATAACTGCCCCTGCTGAGCAAAATCCTAAGGCCACTCAGTGTCTGCGTGACATGTAGCAGGGATATGTCAAAACCATATCCTGTTATGTTTGGGGTACAGTCAGAGATAATAATAAGTTGGCTTATAGTTTTAATCAGCAATGATTAAATGTGTCTCTGCCAGATACGTAGAAAAGACATCTGTAATGTTCGTGTCAGTGTTGCATCCAGATTCCCTAGTCTGGGAAAAGGCTAGAGAAGTATTTTGAAAAATTGCCAACACACGGATATTAGGTTATTGCTTAATTGACTACATCAGCAAATGCACAGAAGTATCACTTACCAGACAAGTTTCTCTTGGTTAGTCTCTGATAGTGGATTTCTGCTCATGTAAATGGAGTTTCTAGAGCTTCCTAAGGAAAGAAATACGAGGAACAGACATCCCATTTATCATCCTCAGGCCAGTGGGGACATTGAATATTTTAACTCAGTTTTGACAAATTGTGTGCAAGTTGGTGATCTAGGAATGAAGTTCTGGAAACCATTGGCTGTACATTTGTAAAAACAAGTAGGTAATTTAATATATTAGGTGCCAGATGGAAGGAGTATGCCAGTGTCATGCAGAGAGAAGCACTAGAGACAGGGAATTAACTGTAGTTATAATTACAGAAAAAAATTTTGGCTGCACTGAAGGATGTTTTGTCATTGATTTTGGAGTGAATAGGATTTCATCCAGAGCATGTAGGAGTGAACAGTATTTGTTAGGATCATATCTTTACGACAGATGCAGGTATAAACTAAAGGACAGATGTCTCAGAGTGAGTAGTAACAGGAAGAAAAATACTGTCCCCGAACAATGAAATTTGGGTGTGCTTTTGTAAAGGCATTTTTATGCTCTGCAGGGCAATTTTTGAAAATATGTTTTCAGGAGAAGTGTTTTCAGGTTGATTTATATGAAGAATGAATCCAAGTAAGCACTTGCTGCTCTAGGAGAAAAGATTTGCCTTATGCATGAATGTAGTGGCACTGAGTGCCAATCCCTGGAAAAGAAGTTTGACATCAGCACAGAAATTGACAGTACTGTGTATGTCGATGCCAACTTTGTGTAGGGCTGTGATCTATCACTGGCTCTGTAGAAGAAGAGCCACTCTGCCCCTTCTTTCCAGACATGTCAGCAGGTCCTAAGGACACACTTCTGTTGGCTGAGCATTCGTTCCCATGGCACACTGCTAAAAAAAAGGCTCTACTGGTTCCTGGCCTGAGATCTCAACACAGTACAAAATGCTTTTTCACAATGCCTCTGGTTTAAAACCTGTAGGAAGCATTCTCATTTTATTTGCTGTGCAGAGCTATTGTGCAGAAAGCGAGGCTGCAAGAGGAACTATGTGGATACAGAACACGTTCTGCCAGTGGCAAAACAGACATTATGAACTTCATTGAAGTACAAAC